>NW_020954608.1:19467313-19641040 GCF_900497805.2 Vombatus ursinus
TCTCTCTCTCTCTCTCTCTCTCTCTCTCTCTCTCTCTCTCTCTCTCACACACACACACACACACACACACACACACAGAAACCATATGGTAGGAAAAATCATTACAAGTTAGGAAGCTGGGTCCAAGTTTCACCCCTGACACAGGCAAAGCTCTAACCTAAACTGCAGTGTAAATGCTGTTCTGCATTGACAGAGGGAGTTGACTTGTGAAGAGTTTTCTGAATGAACTTACAATAAAAAGAGGGAGAGAAATAGACCCAGCCTCCAAACTCTTTGTCTTGGGTTATAGGGTAGGGGGCATCTGTATGAGTTTGTTATTATTTTTCAGTTAAATGTTTATCTTAATGGCAAAGGGACCAACCTAATCAGAAGCAAAAACAAATAAGTTCTGGCCAAAGGTCTGAAGTTCAAATATCTTTCCCGTAATGCAGCACAGAAGGATGATAATTTTTCTTTAGGAAGAATTGTTATATTTAAACCTTTAATGAGACTCCTTTATATAGAGGAAGAAGGTGGTGAAGAATGCTCACAGGTAAATAAGATATGCCCTGTGCAAAAGTCTACATTGTAGATGCTAAGTAGGAAAAAATTAGTCCAAAAATTAAGCCAATTTTTTGCAAAAGTTATTAAATTGAATTATGATTATTTTAATTAAAAATAATATATACCTAATAATGAGAGAAGGAATTTTAACCATGTCCTCATCTTTAAAATGTATTGAAATAATTGTTAAAAGCTTAAAGATAGTTGAGATTATCAAACAAATATGAACTTTTCTTCTACCTTGGCATCTCAATGATTTCCTTAGTAGTAACACTTGACTGGCTCATTTGATGCCGGTAACAATTGGGAAAGAATCTTGAACAGCCTGGAGCACTAATGTTAAGGAAATGATATATGTTAACATGAGAGATACAGGCACCCAAGCTATAAGTGGTTAACATTAATAGTGATGAAATATTTGCTAATCAATAGGCACACAAGTCACACTGTGTCTACAGAAACACACTCCTCTCCAAACCATCCTCTACACAATTGATGAAATAACTTTTCAAAATTCAAGTGTACTATATTATTCTCTTTAAGAATCTTCTTGGCTCTCTATTGCCTGTGGGATGAAATACAAACTCCTGAGCATGTTATTTAAAGCCCTTCAAAACCTACTGTTCCTTCTCATTTCTCATTATCCTCTTTTCAAGCAGGTAGGCAAGAGCTAGGGGCAGACAGGTGGCAGAGTCAATACAGCAGACCTGGAGTAAGGAAGAACTGAGTTCAAATCTGGCCTCATACACTAGCTGTGTGACCATGGGCAAGTCACTTGATCCTGTTTGCCTCAGTTTCTTCATCTGTAAAATGAACTGGAGAGGGGAAATGGCAAATCACTCCAATATCTTTGCTAAGAAAACCCCAAATGGGGTAACAAAGAGTCAGATACAACTGAAAAACAACTGAACTGGTAAGAGCCAGGTTGTAGATGCTATTAAAGGTTTCTGAGGTGGGGTATGGGTGGCATGACTAGATTTGTAATATAGGAATTTTCATTTGGCAGATGGATTAGAAAGGGACAAGAACTGAAGCAGGGAGAAATGTTAGGAGATTGTTGCAACAGTTCAGGTGAGAGTGTTGTAGGATGGTGGTTATGTGAGAGGAAAGGACTGGATGCAAGAAAGGTAAAATGAAGACTATTTGGCAGCTTGTTGGATAAAGGGCAGCTGAGAGAGAATAAAAAGTCAATTCTGATTCTAACCTTGCAGATCTGATTAATTAGAAAAATGTCCATGCATTTGAAAGAAATAAGAAATTTAAGAAGGATGGGTTTAGAAGGGGAAAACAATGGTTTTGGTTTGTGACTTATTGAATTTGAGTTGCCTATGAGACATTCCAGTAGACATGTCCAACAGAATATAAGTAATAGAGGGATAAAGATGAGATTCCAGTCAAGGATAATTAGAAGGAATGGTCAGACCAAAGACAAAGTAGTGTTATGAAATATTGATTCAAATTATTAAAAGAAATGAAAAAATCTCTCTTTTCACTTGAATGGCTATCTAGTGAGCTCTCTCCTATGCTTTATGTGTCCTGTAGATTTTTTAACTTAAGTGTAGATTTACATTTATCCTGATTCTATGTATTTAAGAGATGTTAATAGATTTTACTCATTATTTTAGCCTATTGATCTTTTTGGATTTTACTTATGTACATAAAAGTTTTATCTATTCCTTCTAGTCTCATATCATCTACAATTTGCTAAGTATTTAACTGTCAAATTGATAAAGATATTGACGATAGAGTCAATTGTCAAAACCTACAGCAAAGCACTGTATATCTCTCTTTAGGTTTACATTGATCCATCAGTCAACTCTCTTTGGGTCACATTCAGTCATCTAACCAATTCTGAATGTATCTGATTATACAGGCTTTTTGTTTTGTACACAGGGGTATCGTGAGAACTTTTGCAAAATGCCTCACTGAAATACAGCTACACAAGATATACAGCATATCGCTGACTGTCTAATATCATAATCCTGTTTTTTAATTACTGCTCTAGTAATCAGATTACTTGTATTTTAGTTTATGAATAAATTTTTCCTATTCAAATTCCCTTAACCCATTTGACAATCTACCTTTTCTATTAATTATAATAATTTAGGACTAATGAATGAATATTTATTTGTTATGTATGAGCTAGAGGTACAACTACCACAAAGTCCCTATTTTAATAAATCATTTACGTAAGAAAATCTCATTTCTTAATTCCTAGTGATATTTCCAATGAATCTGACACACATTTGTCAGAAGTTATAGGTAATAGGCTAAATGAATGGTTCTTGGAATAATCAGGTAAAGTTTCAAGGGAAAATGCATCATTGCTGTAATACAAATATTTTGCCATATACTTCCTTCTGAGAACTAAGCAAACATACTTTTCTTGATATATCAACCCAAGTCTCTTGACGGAGTAATGTGGAAAATGAGATATTCTGTCTACTTACACATATATGTGCTGGCCACAATGTTCTTTAATTAACTATATTTCAGGCAAAGGTTTTTTTTTAAATCTTGAAATATTTGATAATTTCTTTGATCCTTAACTTAGACACCCTCTTTCATGATCTTTTTCAGTCAGTCTCAATTGTCTTTACTGAGAATTAAAATGTTTAAAAAGAAGTAATAATTCAAATCTTACTCTTTGAAGAGACACCATGCAATAGCATAGACACACATCAAAAAAAGGACACCTGTTATAGTTATCACTGCAGAAATCCAATTATCAGGGCTCTAATAATGTGAAATTCTCATTAATATAGATGTAGTAACCTGAAAATAAGGGGACATTTATTAAACATTAATAACAAGATGCCTTGTAAATATAGCATGTCTTGAAGTTTTTTTTCCCCCGTTGGGGATAGCTGCTAAGTATTCCATTCTTGTATGTCAGCTTTCTTTTTTAATAAAATGAGGCTTTGACTATTATTATTATCATGGTTAGAATAAGACATTTCCAAGTTTAAATACTTAATTTTCTGCCTACAGAAAAAATTTTTGACTGTTCTCCTGAGTAGTTTTGGTAAATATGACATTAAATGTTGGATAGTTTTAATTCTGATGTGGAAACAAGTTATTGGTTGGTAATATAACAAGGAAATTATCAAAGGAAGGAATTAATGACTTTCTGCTAAATCACTATGGCTAGGTTGATTAAAACTGAAGTTTGTACTGTGACCAATAATTCCAAAGCTAAAATAATAAGAAGGAAGGATTAAGGAATTAAGGTCAGCCTAGAAGCCTTGAATCAGAAACAGAAAGACTGAGAGCTATGATTCACACACTACAACCTCAAGAAACCAAGGCTAAGAACCCAGGAGATTAGAGTTAATATGATTAGGGGAAAATCATCATTTAGGTCCACAGGCCAGAAGAAGATAGGTGGGAAGAGGTGAATCAACAGTACTACTGCACTTGTTGCTGTCTCCTAACTAGTCTTGTCTCATCAACATGTCCAGGATCATTTAAAGACTTGTTTGAGAACCAAATTAATGTAAGTGCACATTTATCATGACAACATTATACATATTTACATTTCCTACCACTTTAAACTTTAAAAAAAAATCATAAGCAATTTTCTTTGTATTTACATAATGGTTATTTAATGCCCAAACACTAAATGAATTTTCAGTCAATCAAACGTTTTACAGAATCACACAATGTTCAAGCTGAAAAGGACGTTACTCTGACACACTGGTCCAAGAGGAAGAATAAGCTCATTTCTTGCTCTTGACCATCATTCAGACTTTCCCTCTACTACTATGACTTAATATCCACTCCTGTTTTGAGTTTGGCTGGATAAGTATATGACCCCATTCAAATTCTCCTGGAAGTTATCTATCTGTTCCTTGGACATTCTCCACATTCCCTATGGTTTTTAATACCTGGCTAATAATCTTCCTTTTCAGTCCACTTACACTAGGGAATTTCAAAGTACATATTGATGTTTTGTTAAACACTTTAGCCTCTCAGTATATCAACCTCTTCAACTCTCATGACCTATAAACCTTTATTCCATCTTAACCACACACAGAGACAGTCACACCCTTGCGTTCACTATTTCTGACAGCTGTTCCCATTACATGATAAAAAAATTAAGAAATTCCTCTAAAAGACCAAAACTTTATACTAGTCTATCTTTCCCTTGTTACTCTTTTGAAATATGTTATTTATTCCAACTGTAACCTCCAACCTCTCTACTTCTCAGTGCTATTTCAAGCCATTGTCACTGCTCATTTCACATTCCTCCCTTACCAATCTTGACCCTAGTGTTACTTTTTCAACTTTAAATTGTCCTCTACTGTTGAATCACTTGCCTCCTTGTAACTATTGTTGCTCATGCCTTGCCAAACTCCAACCTCGCGTTATTGCCACCATCTACTCTCTCTGGTTCTATTCTTGTACTACTGAATGGCTAAACAGTACTGGAGGAAGTTACATAACCCGACTGATAGGGGTCATCTAACAAATTTAGATTACCTAATCTCAACTGGGCCTTCACAAGATAATCTTTTTCACAATTCCCTATTTGACTATCTATTGCATTCTCCAAGAAGGTTACTCCAAATATTCTCTTCTCTTCTCAAACTTTCAACAACATTCCCTTCCCTTCTCTCAGAGGGACCTTTCCCCATACTTCACTGGAAAAACATGTCATTCAACTTGATCTCCCTCTCTTCCCCTGCTCTACATCTTAAAACACCTTGACATAATCCCCCATCCCCTTCTCCTTTACTCCAATCTTTAAGGAAATGGTAGTTCATCTCCTTGCCAAGGCCAATGATCACATCCCCTCCAATGTCCTCTAGCAGACTGCATTCATAATCATCATGCTTGAGTTACTTCTATCCCCTGGAAGAAGAGGGCCTATAGAAGAATGGGTGAGGTAGCAAAGGAAGACATTGGAAAAAAGAGAAAAGAAAGAGGGTTATCTCAATTCAGTTATGGGGGAGAGTCCTTCTGTAAGCAGATGGGGACCTTACAATGGGTATAATCTGCAGTGATTTGGTTTTTATAGAGACTTGAGAGAGTGTTGTGCCTCCATAGACAGCATCAGAAGAAGGGGAATCAGAGCGCTTGGAGAGGAAATAATATGCAGAAAAGTGAGGAGTCATGGACCCAGAAAGGACATTTCATGGCAAATAGGAAAAATGTATTATGGGTAAAACAAAAGATAGTAATAAATTGAACAATCATGGACACAGGAATATTTCTACCATGGACAAATACCCCTACCTTCTCTTTTAGGAATCTATATCCCTAAGTGAGAGACACAACAGGTAAATGGGGGGGGTGGGGAGTTACAAAAATCTACAAAGTCATAAAAGGAAACTAAAATAGGCAACTGAGAAGATTTAATTTGATGAGAGACACAGATGATAAAGAAGGAATACATGCAAAAGTCATGAATCAAAGAATGGAAGTTTAGAATAGATAGAAAGGGAAGATATATAATGAGGAGAATGAGGGAATGAAATCTTTTTTAGGAAAAGCTATGGATAAAAACCTGTCCTAAAGCCCACTAGTATTGCACTTTCTCCTTATTAGTGTAGACAAATGCTGGCCCTGTGTGAGCTGCAAAGCGGAGCTGGCAAGAGACCAGAGAGCTTCATGTCTCATCCAGTCCCTCTTCTGGACTCTTCAAGTGCCAGGACCTTGGGGCCTTCTAAGATTCAAATCTTCTTTAAGAAGAATCAGTCATTTCAGATACTTATAGCCTTCCTTTGAGCCACACTATGATAGCCACTCCTCCCTCTTCAAATGAAAAAAAAAACTCTAACAAAACAAATAGAATGAGGAAAGGATTTTTTTTTCCTTTTAAGTATTATCTGTAATACAGGATGCCTCGCGAGTATCGGGAAAGGAGTGTTAGAGAAACTGTAGCAATGTGAAAAAAAAGATATCAATAAAATTTAATTTTTAAGTGAAAGTCATGGCAGGAAGAAATGCTTCCCAAATAACCAGAAAGTAGAAGTGACATTAACTGAGGAATTTTCAAAATTGTCATATGTCAGATTCTTTAAAATATCCCAAGTCTAGAATTTTAATTTCAAGAGGAGAAAACAAATCTTAAAACAACAACAATGAGCATCATTCCCAAGGTAAAAAAAGTAATAGGAGATACCAAAGTAATCTCTACTGGTTCCTTCTTCTCTGCCTAAAAACATCTGCCTTCCTTTCTGACTATTAGCCTCATTTTCTCCTCATCTTCACTAATAAATAGCTAGAAAAAGTAGTTTAAATTTGCTACTTTTTCTTCCTCACCATCTCTTCACTCCTTATTCCCCAGAGAGAATCTAAATCCAGGGAGCAAGGACATTCTCTCTAGTATATTCTCAGTCCCATTCCTGGCCTCTTCATTTATAGGTATTGCCACTAAAAATCTCAAAGGGACTTTGATCCGCAGCCTTACACAATTATCTGCTGAATATGATCACCTAGATATTCAACTTTGCTAAAAATGAAATTGAATTTATCGTCTTCCTTTCTAAAACCTTCCTCACTTCTCAAAAAAAAAAATTCCCAGGTTTTGTTCATAACACTATTTTCCTAGGTACCCAGTCCCCAAACCTCAGATTCATCTATGACTCTAACTAATCCCTCACCCCATCTCCTTTAGCACTTATCATGAATGTGTTCAAACATATGTTCTGAATGAATTGATTGATGAATGGCTGCATAGATGGATGAAAGAATGAACAAATGAATGAATGAATGAATGAATGAATTCCACCAAAGTATTATACTAAGAATGAATCAAGAGAGACAAGTGCAAGAACTGGAGTCAGGAAGACCTGAGTTTACATCATGCTTCAGATGTTTATAATAGTGAATTTTATATATAATCTTTAGCCTGTTTCCTTTCTTGGTTATAAACCATTTTTAAGAACACATTTTTTCTCCATCCACCCTTATGTCCACCTTCACATTGGAGTCTTTATATCATGTAAATGCTAATTTGATTTAGAGGAACTCATTGAATTCTTGATAAAATTTTTCCATCACTTGATCCTCTGCAAAAGATAAAATTATCTTCATGGTGTGATCTGATGACCTTCAGGCAAGATGACCAAGTGATAGTAATGTTTCTTGTTGCCTTTGGGCTCAAATGAAACAAATTCCCTTAACTCCTTTGTTTGCCCTTCCAGTAAGAATCTGTGAACCATCCCTCTATTTAGCCACAATGTCCACACGGGTTCTGGTTTCATGTATGGTAGCTATAAAGGGGATGTCAGCAGTGAGATGGTTTGGTCCCACCAGTGCCCACTGGTCATTGGAAAAGCATAAGGATTCAGATCATCAACAGTTGAATCAATGTTTAAGGTTGGTTTAAAAATTCTGATTCCATACATTCTGTTTCCCCTTTTCTGCCATTCCAACACCTTTACTGTGGAAGCAAAAGGGATCCACAGAGAACTGAGAATAGTTTTGTATTTTTTTCTTGTTTCGTGGCTTCCACTGCCAGAGAATTCGTCACCTCCCAGTAGGCTAACCTGCTAGTGATAAGCCTCTCCATATCTAGCTGAGCTGGTGCTCAGGCAACTGACATAGTCTGTGAGACCATACTAAAAACTTTCCCAAAATGGCAGAATATGCCAGAGCTTGTGCTGTAATGGTATAACTTTTTGTAAATTGTAAATAAGAATAAAATTTGAGATGTAAGGCATATTTATTAAATCTACATTCTAACTCAGCTTATCCAATTAGACAAAGAGTTCTTAATCAATCAATCAATCAATTTATTTATTTAGTCATGGACCTCTTTGACAGTCTAGTGAGAGTCCTATGGACTTCTAAGAATGAAGTTTTTAAATACAGAAAATACATAGGATTACAAAGGAAATCAAAACAGCGAAAATAAAGATTTAAGGTTCCCCTCCACAAAAGTTACCCACCCTCAGAAATTTATCCATGGACTTGTGCATGTTAAGTTAAAAACTTTTGTATTATACTATATAATCATGACCTTTTTGGGGTAAGAGTTGAACTTCAAGGCAAATAAAACATTCCCATGATTCAAGGACATTATGTTAAGTTTACAAGTGAAAAAGATCTACTCTTGTTCTCTCCTTCTTCAGAAAACATGCACAAAATACAGATTATAGGACAAGACAGGTCATAGGTAAAAATATCCAATTACCTTCTAAAGCTGTCAGGTACATGGACAGTTGCAAAAAATTCTAAACAAGGTTTTCCAATGTCTATGATTAAACAATTCCCACTTTTACCAGGAGATGGTAGCATTGCATACCATAAGTTTTTGTCAAACTTGTTTATTGACGTTTTCTAAGGCAATACAAGATACAAAGCTGGATTTCCACAAATAAAAAGGAAAAGTTGACATGAAATTTTACAGATGAAATAAGCCAACAAGATGATTATTTTAAGGGCAGGACATCAAGCGGTACTTTTTTTTAAGTTTTAATGAAGCAAAACAATTCTGATTACTGGAAATTTCTGGTAGAGAATAAAGCATTATATGATTCTACATTGTAGTTTACAATGTCAGAATTGGGCACGTCTGGACAAAGGAAGACCAAGAGATGAGAATAAATACTGACAGTGCCAATTGTTCCATGGTACACAACAGATCAACCACTCATTTGTCACTCCCTTTTAAACTAAGCAGTGCCCTGCAATCACAAGTGCTTAATAGACTGAGCTGGTGACAATATGGTTCAGTCATTAAATCACCCAAATTCCTTCTCAGCTCATCTGGAAATGATACCTCTACCCAAAACAAAGTCATATGGAAATAATACCACCAATGTAATAGCCAGTGGCCCTGGACTTTAGCTCTGATAAAGAAGCAGGGGAACAACCAACAAGTATTTATATTATTAATTACCTATTGTGTGCTAGAGATTATGTGAAGTGTTGGGATTACAAATGGAAAAGTGAAGCTGTGTGTGATTTTAAGAGTTAATAATCTACTTCAACACACTAAAGAAGGGGGTCACTCTAAGAACAATCTGGTAATGTGCTCAGAAGTATAGTTTTTAACATTCTTAAGAAACAATATCATGCCCTGTAGCAAGGTAGTAGCTACAATCACATGTAAATAAAGGCAGATGGTACAGCAACTATATTAATACAAATATAGATACATATAAAACACATGTAGATATCAACATACATATATACATTATTTTGTGCATGTGTATATATATATATACATACACATATGCATGTGTATATCAAGAATACATGTAGGGTAGATGTGTATAGTGAAATCAGGACTGTTTTAATTTAGGAACAATTATGAGCTTGCCAAATACCACATAGTATATTGGATAAAAGCTGGCTTTAAAATAAGAAAGGCCTGGGTTCAAGTTCTTCCTCCAATATCAGTAATATGCCTCTGGTCAAATCATTTAACCTCTCAGCACCTCTACATAACTCTCTAAGCATTGGTAATGAGAATTTACACAACTGAATAATCTTTGTGATTCCAGATATAATCTGTAGGGGGGCGGCTAGGTGAGTGAATAGAGGGCCGGGTCTGGAGTCAGAAAGACTCATGTTCCTGAGTTCAAATCCAATATTACACACTTACTAGTTGTGTGACCCTAGGCAGGTCACAACCCTGTTTACCTCCATTTCCTTATCTGTAAAATGAACTGGAGAAGGAAATGACAAACCACTCCAGTATCTTTACCAAGAAAAACCCAAATGAGGTCACGAAGAGTTGGACATGACTGAAATGACTGGACAAAAATAAAAATAATTTGTAAAGGGTAACTTTCCAATCCTCTTCACACTTTTATCTACACAACACCAACAACTTACCCTTCCAATATGTGTGTGTGTATGTATGTACACACGAAAATATATACATGTTTATGTCAATGCATATATATGTATATCTATAAAATATAGACATATATAACTATACCATCTGTTCATAAGATATATCTATTGCTTTTAGGGAGTTCTAATCAAAGGAAATTTGAAAGTTTGAATTTTAGAAAAGAAGGAAGTATATATAGAGAAAAATCTTTCTGCGGGGATTAATGATAATAATACTTTGAATTTATATAACATGTTCACTCCAAATAACTTTTACGTCTGTTATTTCAGTTGATCCTAACAACAACCTTGTGAAAGAGGAAGAACAAGTAGTCTAATCTCCTCCCTTAAAGCCTGTTCCTGTAGTAAATATTTAAATATGTATTTAATTACAAGCCTGGCTCTTTTGGTTATATTGTCTTTCTCTAGGTTGGCATTTAGTTCTCCCATCTAGGGATAACATTTGACTAGGCCAGGTTTTCTGAGGCTGTTCTAGATTTTAGAGGATTCTTCAGATCCACTCCACTCCTAGGGCCTGAACCCAAATCATACTACTGTAGATTCTGGAAATGGGACAAAGTGGAGAAAGCAGTATTTATCCAGTTGAATCCAGCTTAATGTCAGACACCACTGCTTGTCCAATTCAATCTACTGCCAAATATTCTATCTTCCTAACATTCTCTTAGGTTCCTATTCCTTTCTGTCCGCTCACTCACAGAAGTACCACCTTAGTTCAGGCCTTCCTCACTGCTCTATATACTGCTCTGTGATATCACTAAAGCCTTCAAACTGGTCCCCCTGCCTCAAATCTCTCCTCATTCCAATCTATCTTCCACATGGCTGCCAAAGATTTTTTTGTTTGTTTGTTTGTTTTTGTTTTGTTTTGTTTTTTAATACAGATCTTGGAGTCAGCTAGCTGGCACAATGGGTAGAGCACTGAGCCATGGGTGGGGAAAATCTGAGTTTAAATTTGGCTTTAGACTCTAGCTGTGTGACCTTTGGCAATTCAATTAACCACCATTTGCTTCAATTTTCTCATCAATAAAGTGGGAATAATGATAACATCTACCTCCCAGGGTTGTTGTGAGGGTCAAATCAGATAATATTTATCAAGTGCATAGCACCTTAGTAGATGGTCGTAGTAGACTTCACATATAGATGTTTTGTTATTGTTGTTCAGTTGTTTTCAAGTGACCCCATTTGGGCTTTTCTAGGCAAAGATACTGGAATGCCTTATCATTTCCTTCTGTAGTTCATTTTACCAAAGAGAAAACTGAGGCAAATAGTGTTAAATGACTTGTCCAGGGTCACACAGTTAGTAAGTATCTGAGGCCAAATTTAAACTCAGGAAGATGAGTCTTCCTGACTGCAGGCCCAGCACTTTATCCACTGCACCACCTAGCTGCCCCTATGTAAATAAACACACTTATATATGTAAGTGTGTATGTATATATTTATACATGAAAGTGTGTTTATATGTATAAATGTATGTATTGTGAGTATATATACATATATACATACATATATACATATATATTCACACACACACGCACACACACACACACACACATACACACACACACACACACACACATATACATTCTATCTGTTATTGTTGTTAGGTCTCAATAAACTCCAGTGGATACTTATTATCTCCAGGATGAAA
This sequence comes from Vombatus ursinus, assembly GCF_900497805.2. NCBI lineage: Eukaryota > Metazoa > Chordata > Mammalia > Diprotodontia > Vombatidae > Vombatus > Vombatus ursinus. Next base: position 19,479,315 of record NW_020954608.1, read on the forward strand.
TACAAATTCCTACATCTGGCATTTAAAGCTCTTTTTAACCTGACCCTTTCCTACTTTCCCAGTCTTTTTGCATTTAACTCTTCCCCCAAAACTCTGTGACCCATATACACCTACTTACTAGTCCTCTAGCATGACACTCCATTTTGTATCTCTGCAGTTGTACTGGCCTTTCCCTGTGACTGAAATACCCACCCTTTTCTCCATTCCTTAGTTTCTCTGACTTCCTTCAAAGTCAGATTAAATTCCACCATATGTAGAAGGCCTATCCCAGTCACTTCAGTTGCTAATGCCTTCTCCTCCGAGATGACCTTCCATCTCTTCCTTATTTATCATGTATGTACTCAGTTATTTACAAGTTGTATCTCCCATTAGAATGTAAGCTCCTTTTCTTTATATCACTAGCATTTAGAACACAGTCACATGGTAAAGTGCTTAATAAATGCTTTCTGATTGATCTGTCCATGTATCCCTCTTTATGCTTCCCAATAACTTGCTTGTTTGCCATTTTAAATGCAAAGTAATTAGATAATCTATATTTTATAGATAGAAACTTTAACAATAAGATTATATGCACTTTAAAATGGATTTTGTTCATTGATATATAGTATGTGCTAGATGTATAAATGAACATTTAATCAATGATGGAGCCAAGACTAAATAGCTGCCTATTTTACTCCTCTAAAATTATTAAGCCCCTTTTGTTCAAATTATTAGGCTCTCCTATCCAAATCATGTTTCTAAATAAGTCTTGATACAAAACCACAGATGCATTTCCACTGGACTTCAGGGCCTTTTATCAAAGGATGGTCTGGAAGATCCATTGACTCTAAAACCTAGGAGAAATACTAAATGAAACTCCATTCCTTCACTAGGAGACAAAAATGAATGTTCAAGTTTCTTAGATTTCTATCTTTCACTTTCTGTGGCCTTTCAGGATTTTTAAGAATTTAGCAAGTAGTGCATTACAATACAAAAAGCACTAAATTTGGAGTTAGAGGACCGAGGTTGGGGTCTCAGTTCTGCCCCATGTCACCTCGGGCAACGTTATGGGCATTTAACTTCTCTGTGCCTTAGTTTTTTATCTGTAAAAAGAGGAGGTGAACCAGATGGCATCTCAGGTCCTTTCCACCTCTAACTCTGTAATCCTATAAAATTATTTTTTTTGCAAACATAAATCTCTCAAATCTCAAATCTCTCCTCATTCCAATCCATCTTCCACATAGCTGCCAAAGTTATTTTTGTAAAATACAGATCTTAGAGTCAGTTAGTTGGTGCAATAGATTGAGCACCGATTCTTGAGTCAGGAAAATCTGAGTTCAGATCTGGCCTTAGGACATTACCATGAAACAAAGATCTTCAAACATAGATTCTTCAAAGATCTATGAATTTTACTATTATGGGCACTTCTTCCTTTACTTCATATTGCAATCTCTTTAATAGCTTAGAAGACGGTCTTTGAGATACAGTGGCCCAAAAAATTATTCATTGAGTAGTTAATATTCTGGTGATGATCCTTTCTGAACTTAGATCCTTGAATGTCAGACACAGAGTCTATGGCTAGATATGTACTCAAAGCTTTTCCAAGTTGGTAGAACGCTCTAGAATTTATTCTCTTCATTTTCATAACTTATGGCCACCTCCATTTCGGGAAGAGGAATAAAAATAAGATCTTAGTTCAAGTACCTCAATAAAGATAATTTGTTACACATAAAACAACTTTGTATTAATTGAAATCATACCTTTTTAACAAAATAAATTGTTAACAGAGGAGCATTTTTCCTTAAAGTTCAATTGCATATGTACTACGATTCTATGCATGCATCAGACAATTGTATATGAATGCATTACAAAAATCATTCTTATTTATCTTTCATAGGAGGACATTTTAATATGATCTTCTGTTTTTATCATGTTAAGAAAGCTCTTTTTTTCTTTTTTAACTTATGAATATACTTTTTAAAAGCACGGAAAAAATCTTTCTACTGATCACCTGAGTAGTTCTCTATCACAAACATGAAAAAGTGTTGAAATAAATGACTAATGGTGTACAGAAATCCAAGTTTATTTGTCATCAGGCATTCACCTCACTTTTAAGGAAGTGATCATTGAAAAAATAGAAGTTACCATCTGCATTTGGTCATACATTCAGTGTCATACAGCTGTATCCAGTTAATTTGATTTGATTCATAATCTTAATTGCTTAACTTGTTTCATTGTCCAAAAAATGACAGTGACAGTATTCTGCCTTGTCACGATATCTGTCAGCAGTGGATATCATAGGGTAAATGTGTATGGCACTTAAGGATATCTACTGACATTTTAAACTTTACAATTAATTATCATTTTAGTAGTTTTGTTTTTGTTTTAACTCTTTCTGCATCAGTAATAAATCCCATTCATCATAGTCAGATGGTAATATGATACACAATGTTGATTGATTTAAAAAAATAATGTGTATTTCTATAGTTTGAGCTAAAGTATTATGCCAAAATGCATGTTTTTGCCTAAGTTAACCAAAAAGTTTAGATGAAAGCAAATAGGAGAACAAAGAATGTTAGATTTCGAGATAACTTTTGAGAAAATCTGGTCCAATAGACCCCCCCACCCTTTGATGGATAAGGAAGGAAAATTTTGACAAAAGTCCAATAGTGAGGAAGTGGCAGTCAGGAACAGAACATGGTTGTTTTTATGCTTCATTCAGTGTTCTTTCTACTACTCCATGCTGTCTAATATATTGTTTCTCAATTTTTCACATGATGACCTCAATACTTCCTAAAGGTCAATCTAGCATCATATAGAAATGGAAATTTTAGCAATCACCTCATGAAAAAAGTTTTATTTCAAATACTCGGAAAACTGAGATAAGGAACATTTGACGTGGATGAATTACCTGGGAAACTGCCTGAATTCCACATTTTGTACTGCATATAGTGATATTGTCTAAGTGGAATTTTGCTAAAAATTATTCAAATTTGAAATCTATGCTGTCCAAAATCAATAAGGCTCTTTGAGGGTTTTTTTAAATGCTATGTAGACCTGAGCTCCATGGTTCCTCCTGTCTGGAAAGGCTGTTCGTAGTATATATGAAAAAAGACTGAAAATGAAAACTTTTATGTTTGTTAAGTACCGTGATGCCATTACCTTGCCCCATTCTTTTTTTATTTTGACATTTTGAGGGGAAGGGAGGGAAGTTCAAGAGTGTAGAAATACGTTGATATAGTGTAATGAAGTTGCCAAATATTGCTTCTCATATTTGTCAAATATGTAATTCATAAAACAGCTACTTCCTAGGAAGAGCCCTAAGCCATGCCTCAGTGTCCTAGGAAGAGACAGAAGGAATGCAGAGTAAAGTAAATGGGGCAGTGATTGCCTCTAAAGTTCATTAAACTTAATCAATGAGAGAAGGGCTATCAGGGGGTTCATTCTAAGAATCTGAGCAGCCAAGTCTTGAAGGAGAACCCATGCTGGGAGCTTTAGAAGGAGACTAGCATCAGAGAGAGGGAGGATGAAGGCCAATGTTCGTGATACTAAGCCGCAAACAATGTCCATTTATGGCAATAGGGAGATGAAGACTTTTCAAAATCCAAAGCAAATCAATTACTTTGGACAAAATGACCAGGAATTTAGTGAAGATTTGTCAAGGGTGAGAGATAAAACTTCCAGGAGTTAGAGTGCTAACATCTTCAGAAAGGAGAAGAGACAAAGTCTTCCTTAACTTTGATCTAAGAAGTAGAGGAGGATGGGGAGAACCCCACCAAAACTATGACAAAGTGATTTAGAGCAAAGAATCCAGTGAGAAGGTCTGATAAAGAGAGACTTTAAGAAAAGAAGTACCTACCTCAGACCCTTTGTTCATACATTATCTGAAGATGAGGTTTTGGGGAAAAAGATTCTGGAAGATTGTGATACTACCTAACCATCTCAGTATATATACCAGCTAAAATTTAGCTACTATTAAGGATAAGATGTAGCAGAAAAAAATCGTTGAAAAGAAAAGAGGGAGCTAAGAAAGAGCAAGGTTTGATGATACTTAAGACCGATTTTTATTGTTGTTGAGTCATTTTTTCAGTTGTGTTGACTCTTCATGACCCTATTTGAAGTTTTCTTGGCAAAGATACTAGAATGGTTTGCCATTTCTTTCTCCAGCTCATTTTTATGGATGAGGAAACCAAGGCAAACAGAGTTAAGTGACCTGCCCAGGGTCATATAGCTAGTAACTGAGGCCAGATTTGAACTCAGGGAGATGAATCTTCCTGACTTCAGATCCAGCATTCTATCCACTGCACCACCTTGTTGCCCCTGAAGGGCACATATCACCATCATAATGTTACCTAAACATTTTTACATCTTTTATCTGTTATTGTAACCCACCGTTTCCTCTACTATGTTTCTCTAGTAGTACTCTATAGTCAATTATTTTTAAAATACCAGATAGTATACTGCACTGAAGGAAAGGCAAAGCTGGATATTAAAGGACCCAGGAAGAAAAGAAGAATTAATGGTAGCATGAAAACAATAAGGAACAACAATTAAATGGCAATGTATGAATTTGTTTTATTTGTGTCTACATAGTGGTTGCAAAAGTTTTTGTTTTTCTTTCTTTTTTCAATGGAGATAAGGTGATAGATTGAAAAGATAGATTTTCATTAATCACAAAAACTAACTTTTTTTTAAAAAAGAACTTCAAATAACAAATAAATGGGGGAAATTTTACAGTAAATTTCTCTGATAAAAACATTTCTCAACTATATAAAGAACTAAGTCAAATTTATAAAATTAAGAGCCATTTTCCATATGATAAACGGTCAAAGTATATGAACAGGTAGTTTTCGGAAGAAATAAAAGCTATCAATATTCATGTGAAAAAATGCTTTAAATCACTATTAATTAGAGAAATGAAAATTAAAATAACTCTGAGGTACCACTTCATACCTATCAGATTGGCTTACATGACAGAAAAGGAAAATGACAAATGCTTAAGGGGGTGAGAAATAGGGACACTATTACACTGTTGGTGGAGTTGCAAATTGGTATAACTCTTCTGGAAAACAATTTGGAACTCTACCCAAAGAGCTATAAAACTGTACATACCTTTTGACCTAGCAATACCACTACTAAGTCTGTATCTCAAAGAGATCAAAGAAAAAGGGAAAAGACCTGTATGTACAAACATATTTATAGCAGTTTGGTTACAAAGAATTGGACATTGAGGGGATGCCCATCAATTGAAGAATGACTGAACAAGTTATGGTATATGATTGTTATGGAATACTATTGTGCTATAAGAAATGAGGAGCATGGGGCAGCTAGGTGACGCAGTGGGTAGAGCACTGACCCTGAAGTTTAGGAGTACCTGAGTTCAAATCCGTCCTTAGACCAAAAACTTGACACTTACTAGCTGTGTGACCCTGGGCAAGTCACTTAACCCCAACTGCCAAAAAAAAAAAAAAAATGAGGAGCAGGATAGTTTCAGAAAAACCTGGGAGATATATATATATGCAAAACGAAGTGAGCAAAACCAGAGTAGTATGCATAGTAGCGACAATATTTTAACAATGATCAACCATGAATGACTTAGCTATTCTCAGCAATACAGAGAGCCAAGACAATTCCAAAGGATCTATGATGAAAACTGTGATCTATGTCCAGAGAGAGCACTGATGAACTCTGAGTGCAAACTGAAGTATACTTTTCTTTTTACTTTTTTTTCTTGCCTTTTCTTTTTTGCGACATGGCTAATATGGAAATTTGTTTTGCATGATTTCACATGTATAATTGATATCATATTGCTTTCTCAGTGGGTGAAGGAGGGACTGGAAGGAGAGACCAAATTTGGAACTCAACTTTTATTCTTAAATGAATGTTAAAAGTAAATAACATTTTTTTAAAAAGTAAATAAATGGGGAGAAATGAAGTAGGTGTATGTTTTCTGGTGCCAAAATAAAATCGCATCAAGAGGTAGGGGAGGTGGAGAGGCCCTAGTCTATTAAGTTGTAGGAAAAAGAATTAATGAACTCTTAAGGAAATCTTGCCTCACATTTGGATTGCTTTGGATCCCCAGGTGCACTAGGGGCACAATCTTCTCCTCTACAGACACTGTAGGTATGTCAGAAGGTTTCCATTTACTTACCCATTCTGATAGGCCTTTCTTGTCATGGTTCTGTGATACAGCACTGCTTTATGGGAAGGGCACTAGAACTCAACCCTACTCTTCACATACATTCTCATTTACCCACTGTCTGCCTTAACCACCAAAGATCCAAACTCCTTATATATCATACTTCCAGCACCAACAAATATCCTGAAACTTCCTAAATACATTTGAGCCTAAATGGTTGCTGTAGGCAGGTACAGACCCCTCCTGCCTTAGACACATACATATGCCCCCTATACCAAAAATCCCAGACTCTAACAGATATTTCCATCATTTCTCACTTCCACAGTAAGAAAAATTTGGCAAAAGTCACCAAGAACAGAGAATTGGAGGTGATGGCAAGAGCACTTAAAACATAATAGCATTTAACCCTTCTGAAATGGTGCTTTACACTGTATTTACTTTGTATACTTAATCTGTGAAGAACATATGCCTTTCTTTATATTTCTGAAAACACTGAAAATACTGCCCATTCTTCAAAAATAATATTAATAAAACAACTTTTCCAAAGAAAGAAACAGACTGTTTATGCTCCAAGTCCCAACAAAACACAATTGAGTTTAATGCTCACGCATCTGTGTGGACAATAGTAATTCCGTGACGAATGAATCGAGTCTATTAGCTCCCTGTGATAAAGCTGAATTTTATTGTTTTCTTCTGTATTGGATTGAGCTTCTTTCTAAATAAAGCTATTCGTTGTACTCCCAGCATATGGAGCTCATATATAGTAGAAGACTATAAAATTTTAGGCTAGAGACACTTGCCAAATGCTTTTGGACCTAATTCATAGGAAAGCTAGTATATGTGACTAAACACACTTCCTTAATTTTTACAAGGCATACTTCTATATTCATTTATAAGAGTACTTAGTTTCTGTTAAGCTTCCACAGCATAAACCAAGACACCAGGGGAAGCTTTTGTGTTCTTTTTTTCCCCCAGAAGATAAATTACACTACTTTATGATGCTTCCCCTAGTCTACAGGAAAGCACAGCAAACCTTAATTAGGTACTTAAGATCACAGGTTCATAGATCTGGATCTGAAAGGGACCCAGAAAGCCAGATAGTCTGATACCTTCCTTTACAGAGAAGAAATTGAGGTACAGGGCTGTTAAGTGACTTGCTCACACAGGTACATCACAGATGTAATTCAATTTCAATTAAAAGAGAAAAAAAAAGTATAATTTTTTTTTAAAAAGTAGTTCTATACAGTACTTTGAAAATAAAATTATGAGATAAAAAGTTAAAAAAGGGAAGGAAAAGGGAAGAAACTTTTATTACACACCTACTATTTGCCAGATACTTTATTCAGTGCTTTGCAAATATCTCGTTTGATCTCACAACAACTCTGGACCCCATTTTACAGTTGAAGAAACTGAGGGAGACAGAGGTTTAATTACTTGTTCAGGTTCACACAACTAATAAGTATCTGAGGCTGAATTTAAATCAGATTTGCCTAACTCTAGGCCAGTGGTGGGGAACCTGTGGCCTCCAGGCCACATATGACCCTTTAGGTCCTCAAGTGCAGCCCTTTGACTGAATCCAAATTTAACATGACAAATCCCCTTACTAAAAGGATTTGTTCTGTAAAACTTGGACTCAGTTAAAAGGCTGCATCCAAAGACTTAGAAGGCTATGTGTGGCCTTGAGGCTGCAGGTTTCTCACCACTGCTCTAAGCCAAGTACTTTCCACTGTGCCCCCAGCTTCCTCATTCAGGTCATGTCCTCTAACTGTAGGTGTCCCACAGGATTCCTCCTGGTCCCTCTTCTCTTCTCCCTCTATACTATTTCACTTTGTAATCTCATCAGCATCCATGGATTTAATTGCCATCTCTATGATAACAATTCTCAAATCTGCCCATCCTGCCCCAACTTCTCTGCTGACCTCTAGTCTTAGAGATCAGCAACTTCTTTCTCCAACTCCTTTTCAGACATCTTAGGTAGACTCTTAAACTCAGCATATCCACAACTGAACTCATTATCTTTTCCCCACCCCTACACCCTACCACCAACTTCCTTTTATTATAGAGGGCACCATCCTCACAATCTAAGAGTCATTCTCAACTCCTCACTGTCTCTTAACCCCTATATCCAATCTGTTGTTAAGGCCTAAAGGTGTCACCTTTGCAATATCTCCCAAATACATCCTCTTCTCTTTTCTGACACAGCCACCACTCTGGCGTATACAGGGTGTTAAGGGAACCCTCTGGTGTGAGGGTTACAGAGCCATTTTCAGGGCTGCTTTCTGCCTTTGATGTCTACCTGCCACCCAGCTCTCACCTGTGGCTCACCCTGGTAAAACCGTTTCCACAGACAGGTTAAATCAGGTTGAGGGTACCCAACAGGTTTCAAACCCTTTGGTGAGTTAGGGGGTATCTGCTCCAAGCATGTGATGACTTCCCAGGTAAAATAGGCAGATGTGAACATTTTGTTCCAACAGCCATGAAGGCAATGGAAGACAGTGCCATGGAGTTACAGTGTGGTTAGACATTGAAGACACCAAGCTCACCCACTGCATCCTGAGCCATCACCAGTTCTTTTGACTTTGTCTTGCCACTGGACCCTAATGACTCTGAAAGAGAAAGCGAAGCCTTTAACTTTGCACAACTCTGCCTCCCTTAAATACAATTTATGCACAAGTCAGAAGACATCATCCCAACCATTTTATAAGTTCACTTACCTTGGTAGTATACATTCCAGGGATATACACATAGATGATGAGGCTGACACACATGTTGCCGGAGCTAAATCAGTGTTTGGGAGGCTCTGAAGGAAAGTGTGGGAGAAAAGAGGTGTTAGACAGTCTACCAGACTGAAGGTCTACACAGCCATTGTACTGATCTCATTGTCATACTCCTGTGAAACCTGGACAGTATACCTGTTCCATGCCAGGAAAGTAAATCACTTCTATTTGAATTCTTGGGATGATTCTGAAAATCCTCTGGCAAGGTAAGGACCAGCCACTTAACTTTCTCGAGTTGAATTGCCAAGCATTTAAACTCTACTTCAGAGAGCTCAACTCCAATGGCTGACCATGCTGTTCAAATGCCAAATGTATGTTTGCCTACAAGAATATTTTATGGAGAACTCACACAAGGCAAGCACTCACACAGAGGTCAGAAAAAGTCTTACAAGGACAACACTGTGCTCCATAAGCAAAGTGGAATTGCAATAGCTCAAACAAAATGCAAAATGCATTTAGAGACATCTCCACTCCAAATGTTTGTATGAACTATTTGTGCCTGACTTGTGATAAGTAAAGCTGATCAGCCCCAGTCAGACACACTGCACCTAGAACTCCACATAGTGGTGTCATTTTTGTCCTCTTCAGCTACAAAGAACAACCATCCAGCCACCACTCTAGTGAAGGCCCTTATCACCTCATGCCTAGATTACTGTAATAGCCTGTTGATGTGGCTGCTTGCCTCAAATCTATCCCCAGTTCAATCCATCCTTCGTTCAACCACTAAAGTGATTTTCCTAAAGCAGAGGTCAGACCATGTTTGCCTTTCTACTCAACAAACTCCAGCGGCTTCTTATGGGCTCTAGGATCAAATGCAAATCTTCTGTTGGTGTCCACAGCTCTTCAAAACCTATCCTTCTACAACCTTTCCAGTCTTCTTACACTTCATTGTATACTGGGTTGAATCCAGTGACACTGGCCTCCTTGCTATTCCATTAACAAGTGACTCCATCTTTCAACTCCTGACATTTTGCTCTGGCTGTCCCCCATGCCTGGAATGCTCTCCTTCCTTATCTCTACCTACTGACTTCTCTGGCTTCCTTTAAGTCCCAATTAAAACCTTATCTTTTACAGAAAGCCTTTCCCAATACTTTATTCCAGTATCTTCTATCCTTTAACTATATCCTATTTATCCTGTATGCAGCTTCTTTGAACATATTTCTTTGCTTGTGATCTCCCCCATTAAATTACGAGCTTCTTGAGGGGAGGGACAATTTTTTGCCTCTTTTTGTATCCCCAGGGCTTAGCACAGTGACTTGTACACAGTAGGCAATTAACAAATGTTTATTGACTATCTGTCCCAGAAATAAGGAAGAAAAAAGAATAGATTGAAAACAAAATCTTACTGATTGTGTTCACAGAATATTTCTTTATAAAGTGTATAAAGATGATATACAAGTGAAATAAACTACTCTACTTCCATGCCCAAACATTGTCTTGCTTTTGTCTCTGTCGTGAAAGAGGGTGAAATTCTATGAGAGCTTCCAAGAGATAATCCTTTCATACTAGGCATAGCAACATATGTAACAACATGTAACCTATCTTCTTCAGTGTTTTAGAGCATGGAAGAAAGTCCAAGATGTTCTCATATATTCCTTGACCAATGAGGATATGTCACATTTATTATATTCAACCTATAATGCTAGGAACTTCCATTATGAAATCATTTTTAAGTTATTTTATTCATTTTTAAACAATTTGAGAAAATGACTAAAACTGACAATTAGTCATGACATACGAAAAATAGCTTCAGAACTCCCCCACTTTTGCCCCTTCATTAAAAAAGGCTAGAGAAACACTATAAATCAGAGTTCTTAATTTTTTTTAGCCATAGTCACAGAGGCCTCTGGCAATCTCATGAAATCTATAGATCCCTTCTCAGAATAATGTTTTTAAATTGCCTAAAATATAATACATAAGATTACCAAGAGAGCCAATTAAGTTGAAATGAAGCTAACGAAAGAAAGAAAAAAATAAGTTTGTAAGTCCTTTGTTAAGAACTCTTCATGCAGAGGTACCAAGAACTTTATTGGAGATGATATATGATTGGAGAAATGCAAAACTGATACCTACTTACAGGCAAAGGAAGTCAGACTAGCACTCTCTAAAAGATTTAAACTATTCAAGCTAGGATATTGGATAGAGTTTCTAGCGAGATAAGAGACATAACATTTAAAGATGTGTAGAAAGTTTAGATTGTATGTTGTCTACCAGGAAAAAAAAAGCTGGTTGGCCTTTCATGAGTAACTTGACTCTATGAGAAAGAAGGTATCATTGAAATATTACTCTTGCAGATGAGGGGAAGTACGTTTTTGCCCTGGTTCCTCTTAACAATTTTAGCTCTGCCTTCTCACTACTGAGCAGGTGCAAATAACTCCCAACTTCCTATCCTTTCTGTCTCTCTCCTTTTTATACTCTTTCACAAGAGCTGAAGGGTATATGGAATCTACATTAATGCAGTTACAGAAGGCTTAGATACATCTATTTAGTCAGTGAATTAATCAAACGTAAATTAGTTGAGAACAAGTCCTAGGCAATCTATTAAATCAATCAATCAATCACCTGTAAACTTGGTGTAACCAAGTCCTTAGTAAGTTTTGGAGGAGTGAAGTACTTTGATCAGTGAATTAAAATATATGAAAATAAATAGGGAATGTATTGTGAATGGTTACAAGAATCATCCACACCTCTGGGTCTACGTATGCTATAGCAAACCAATTTGGAACCAGTTCCTTCAGGAGATAACGCAACAAGTCAATGTAGTGATAGTTAAGGAAATAAGGGTACAGGGAATGAGTTCTCTCTTCTCCCCTCCTTCCAGTGACTAAGAAAACAACCTTGTGAACTTCAAAATGTTGGGAAGTTTGGGATAGGTAAACCTGTAATAGTATCAGTGGTTAATAGTAGTGTCTGCATTGAGAGCTAAGAAAAACACTGAGGAGAGACCCAACAAGTAAGGGTAGCTTTAGGTCTCTACAAGGCCATCTAGTTTCCCAGTCTAGCAGAAAGGTATACCTAAAGGGAACTTCATGATGACTTCATAAAGTGAAAAAATAATCTCTGTAACCAGAAGCTCTGAGTAATCAATGAATCATCCCTCCCTCCTTCCCCACTTCTCTATTACACACAAACATGCAAGCACACTATTTTTTCTGATTCTACTTTATATTATCCTTAGGGACTAAATTTATGTTTTGCCATTGATTACAAAACAAACCTGTAGCTAGGAATACAGATGGGAGAATATTTTATCATCTTCTATGCTGCTAAAATGAATTTTCTGATCTCTCTTCTTTAGGATGGGTTGTATTTACAATATAAGGTTCACTTGCTTCAGGAATTAAAATTCCAGATTTCCTTGAGGACTATGAAATTCAGAAGGAAGTAGCACGTTCCTAATTAGATCACTGACTTTATATCATATCCAAACCTAAAGGGGGAAGATGTAAACTTGATTCATATAATATGGTTAGACTATATTCTTCCCTTTCATCAGCCTCTATCAAACATCTATGATTAAACATTATATGTGGGTTAATCGTGAACTGATAGCGCTTTTGTTTTACCTGGAGTATGACTGGGCTTATTTACTGGCACTTTATTTAGCTAAGAGTTTCTGGCCATAAGTTAAAAGATCTATGTTTGAAGAGATGGTTTCCTCCATTGTTTTTCAAGCCTTTTTTTCAAGCACTAACATGTCTAAGGAATGTATTTCGTTATGTTATACAAAGTTCCTGGTTAATGGCTTAGCTTTATTTGTGCTTTTCATTTTAGTACCACATTATTTTTGTTATGGTAGAAATATTTTCCCCTGGACAAAACAGATGGTAAAAGATCCCTAAGGTAGTGACTGACACTTCCTTCCAGCCTCTAACTTGGCCTTTGGTTTTATCTTCTGCTCTACCTAGTTCTGTAAAAGAAAATTAATAGACATTTTACTAACAGATATTAGCACAATGTTTTCAAGAGTTCTATTACAGATGGAGGAAGACACAGTAATGAAGATGGAAAGATCTGATGCTCAGAAGACTAATGATGTATAAGCAGTTCATGAACAGAAAGAACACAGAGTAGTAAGCAGAGAATTGGCCCCACAGCCAGAAAGACCTAGGTTCACATTCCATCATGATACATAATGGCAAGTTATTTAACCTCTCAGTGACCCAGCCAACTATCTAAGACTATAAGTTGCACAATTATTGGCAACTTGTATTGGTAGAAGTCCTCCTCTCCCAGACCTATTCTTCTCTCCATCCTTTCTCCTTCCACTTTTCCCCAGCTTAGACAATGCAGTGATGGAGACAGCCAAGGAGTTCACAGAGCCCACCAAGGCAGCCATCACAGGGTTGTACCAGGTCATGTTCTCCAAAATGGCCATGTACTTGACAGGTGAGTTGACAGTCACCAGTGAATACTATAAACTTCTGGAAAATATGAACAGACTCTAGAAATGAAAGATATTGCAGTAAACATAAGTAGAAACCTAAAGGATTTAAATCAGAAATATGCAGCCACTTCAGCCTTATCTGGATCAGATCACTTTAACTGAGGGGCGAGCAGCAGCTCTTGAGCAGGCAGCCTATAAGTTGGATGCATATTCAAAGAAACTAGAAGCAAAGTACAAGATGTTAGAGAGGCAATGAAAGAATTCATTAGCACAAAGACTAACTACAAGAATGTTTCATAAGAGCTAAAATGCATGGGATGGAACCTATCAAAACTATATATTTCAATTCCATAAAAGGAAGCAGTGCTGCTGATCCAAGGAGAATCCCAGCCCCCACTTTGGTTGGATGTGTAACTTTGGCCACCCCTTGATGTTTTCCTAAAACTGTACCCCCTGGAACTTCATGTTATTGTGTGCTTCACTGTGTGCCCTGGTCCAAGGTTCAGACATCAGGATTGACCCCATCTAGAGCAGACATAGATGAGAAGCTGTGGTCTCCCTGTCTCCTCCCTTTTCCTCCTCCCCTAGGGCTCCATCTTTGATTCTTTGTTCTGAATGTGTCCCCCAACCCCTTCACAACTTGTTCTTGAACTTAAATAATAAATGCCAATTTATTGCCCTCAAAAATAAGTAATTCACAAATATATGGGAATGATAGCATTTACTTTACTAAATACATGTTTAATAGTTTTCAGCCATGTCCAACTCTTCATTACCCCTTTTGGAGTTTTCTAGGCAGAAATACTGGAGTGATTTGTCTTTTCCTTCTCCAGCTCATTTTATAGATGAAGAAACTGAGGCAAACACAGTTAAGTGATTTGCTCAGGCTCACACAGCTAGCAAGTATCTGAGTTCAAATTTGAACGCAAGTCTTCCTGACTCCAGTCCTGGCACTCTATCCACTGTGCCACCTAGCCATCTCTTACTAAATATATACCTTTAGTAATATTTTTTCCTTGTATCCTTAGTACCTACCATGGTGTCTGGTACAGTGAATATATTTAATAAATGATCAGTTGAATGATATATCTTGGGCTTCCACTTGGACCTCAATATTCCAGAGGGTACATGTGTTTATAGATGTGAATATGTTTATGTTTATGTATATATATATAATATATTTGTATGTGTATGTACACACATATATGTATATATCCAGCTAGACAGATACATAAACTATTTAATATCTCTGGATTATAGTTTTCTCATTTGTAAAAAATGAAAGGCTTGACCTCAATGATCTTTAATATCCCTTTCAAATTGAACATTTAATCCTGAGTAACTTATTAACATATATGAACATATATGAATGTACACATATATAAACATACATGTACTACTAATTGTATGTTGTTAATTATTAATAATGTTATTAATTACTAATAACTCAGGGTTATTGGTAAATATCAAAAAATATTGGTCAGCAGTCTGTGGACAGCAATAGCTCAGCTATGATCTGAAGCTAGTTTCCTGGCAAACTGCTATATCCACTGTGCCACCTAAGGAACAAAGTGTCTGAAATACCTGAGAAAATGTCATACTTATAAGTATAGGGACAGGAACTGTACCTGCTAATTCACTGATCTAGGGGAACTTTCAGATGAAGAAACTTCCTCTACTAGTGCATATTGGCATCTTCTCTTCTGCTCATAATCTCAGAGCATTCAAAGGTTATGTGAGTTGCCTGGGGTCACACAGCCAATATGTATCACTGGTAACACTTGAATTTAGTCCCCCTGGCTCCAAGGCTAGTTCTCTATCCACTACATTGTGCTATCTCTGATTTATAAAAATACTTTTCTACTTGGCCATGCAAATTAAAACAAAAACATTGAAGGCAAGATATAAAACTGTGTCTTACCAATTTACAGTAATTATTTGGGAAACATTATTTACTAAAAATTTACTAAAATAAAATTTTACTAAAATAGTAAAATAATTTTGCTAAAATTTAATAAAATAGTTTTTACCAAATTTACTAAAAATAATTACTACTAAAATAATTTTATCAAAAATGTTTGTGTAATATGCTAGTATCATCATACAGTGAAATAAATATCTCAGTTTAGTTTTCTTTTGAACTTTGTTAACTATAGGTCTTACACTTGCAGGAACAGAAATTTCATAAAGACAATAACTTCTAGAAAGGCATATTAGATTAGTTTATATGTCAGAGAGAATCAGAGAGAACAGAGTCCAGATTTCAAGTCAGGTGACCCAAGTTTGAATCCTGGTTCACTATTTTCTGCCTGGGTGACTTGAGGCAAACCACTAGAGTTCTCCATCCTTTTGTTTTCTCATCTATATAATGAAGACTTTGGAGTACAAGGCTTCTAAGACCCCTGCTAACTCCCAAATATGAAGCAAAGCTATGATTTATCATTATGAACATGCCATCAGTGAAAGAAAATACAAATGTGGTCAGAAAAGTAAAAAGAGGATTAGAAGAATTGCTGAATGAAGGAGGAACCTATTCATTCACCTAAAAAAAAAAATACAGTTAGGTTGTCAGGGATAGGGTTAAGCAAATTATATGTGATATGTTAATTATTTAAAAGCCCACATCTAGAAGTCACACCTAAAGAAATACTGTCCAATCAATGGTTTTTATCAAATTGATTAGTATTGCAAAAGTGTCTTTGGACTGCTGAAATGAGCCAACCAAATACTGAATATAGTCTACATATGAATAACACACCTTATGCAAGAGTACATACTTATAAATGACCCTCACAACAGAATTCTTAATGTTGTTGTTGTTCAATTGTGTCTGACACTCTATGACCCCATTTAGGGTTTTCTTGGCAAAGACACTTGAGTAGTTTGCCATTTCTTTCTCCAACTCATTTGACTGAGGAGGGAACAGAGGTAAACAGGGTTAAGTGACTTGCCCAGGGTCACACTGCTAGTAAGTGTCTGAGGCTGCATTTGAAATCAGGAAGATACATCTTCCTGTCTCTAGGCCCAGCACTGTACCACTTAGCTGCCATAATATAGGATTCCTAATATAGCCACCTTTAAAATAAATATGTTAAAATTATATTCATATAATTATACAGAGTATGCTTAAACAAAGATAAATCTACTCATTTTCTCACTTATTCTTTTTTCACTTTTTAAGGCCATGAGCAAATTCTAATTGGTATTAGGGAGTAAAAGGAACATTTTCATGTCTACATTAAATCTTAAGAGGTACTGAAGATAATCTGCATACTCATGTAGAAAGTGCTGTATTAGGCAATGGGGTATAGAAATCTATTCTGCCCTATAGGAAAATAGAAGGGGAAGGACAGATTAGGGGAAGGGGTATCCGGAATGCACACTGTCTTGGAGTGGGGGGACGGATGAGATGGGGAGAAAATTTGGAACTCAAAATCTTGTGGAAGTGAATGTTGAAAACTAAAAATAAATATTTAAATAGAAAAAAAGAAATAATTTATAGTCCCATAGCCTACCTTTGTGTTTAAGTTTCTGGGAGGAAAACAGTCAAAGCATTATATGCTCCTATCAATGATCAATTTTCATAGGAACAAAAAGTTGAAAGTCAAACTTTTCAAAAAAAACTTTTCAAAAAAAGGTCAACTTTTTTTTTTTTTTTTTGGTAAGGCAGTTGGGGTTAAGTGACTTGCCCAAGGTCACACAGCTAGTACATGTCAAGTGTTTGGTCTGAGGCTGGATTTGAACTCAGGTCCTCCTGACTTCAGGGCCAGTGCTCTATCCACTGCGCCACCTAGCTGCCCCAAAAAGTCAAACTTTCTATGGGTGTCTAGAACATGATGGATAATTAAGGAGAGGTGGGGGAACTGCTACTTTGTGTAAAAAAAAAAGAAAAAACTAAGTATTTTTTCAAAGTGATGCAAAATAGCTTTTGCATATCATCTTCCCTTGGAGAAATAAAAGTTCTTCAGTTATTTCTCTAACCCATTCCTGTCTCATTTACTCAGTAGGTAAATGAATTTGTTATGTAAACAGTGTGATCTGTTCATGAGTAAACTCTTGGACTATACAAAAAAAAAAGTGCTGTATTATTCCAATTCAGTGCAACAAGTTTTTAAAAGTTGTTCCCTATTTTTTTTTTTCTGTTACTACCTTAACCTCTAAGCCAAGATCATGTTACTTGACAATCTGGCATTTTCATTTAATTTCTTTTTGTCTCAATGCCCGCTTCATTCTCCAATCTTTTTTTGTCATCCACCCTCTCAGAAATGTTTAATAGTTTCTCATAGTCTAAGGGAAAAGTAAAAATCCCTAAGTACAGCATTCAAGGTAAAAATTCTACTATTCACCAACAGAAATCCATCTTTCACACTGTTCCCTAAGCATGACATTTTTCCCCATTTTTGTGCCCATGTTTATGTTATTCACACTACCTGAATGTTGTTCACCCTTACCATAAAAACATGTTGGATTGAGATCTTCAGAAGGCATCTAGACCAAAACCCTTATTTCTACAGAAAATTGAGGCCCAGGGAGTTTAAGTGACTTGTCCAAGGCCATACAAATAGCCCATTCAGAGGTAGAATTGGAATGTAGGTCCTCTCACTAAACACCCAATGATTTTTTTCTCACATTTTCTATGCATCCTTCACGGTGCAGGTAATAAATTCTTTTGGTCACAATGGCCCACGAATAGCAGATAATACTAAAAAAAATACTGTTCAATTATATAAAATCCTTTTTGAAGAGGGTCAGATCTCTCTAAATTAATACATATAAGTATATACATTAATATTATTTATTAAATTTATTAAGTGAATTAATTTATTAAATATTATTAAATAGCATTTATATTAGAACATAATCTATTCTGGGAACCAGAAGAATATACTAAAATCACTTTGCTTTCATTTTCACATAAAAGAAAGCTGCATTTACAAGCAGAATAAGGCACATTAGAGCATTTTTGTCATAAAAATTCCACTGTATAAGCAGGACTCAAAAAAACACTCTAAGACTTATTACATGAATTCATAGTGAAGGCATATGGTACAGAATGATTCAGGGTAACATTATCAGGGCATTTATCTTGAGACCCAATTAATGGCTGATAGCTGCCATAGTTTTCCCTTGTTGTTGAAGAAAATCCAAGTAGGTTGAAATAATTTCTTCATTGATGTTTTTTAGTGCCAAAAAAATAAGAATAATTCCTGTTGGACTTTGCCAATACTTTGTTTATGCTTCCCATAGACTAATTCAAACTACTCTGGAATTCTGTTTCATCACTAAGTACTTACTGTTGTTGTAATTGCTGTTTTTGTGACTGTAGTTGGCTGAGTGGTAGTCCAGGGCAACATATGAATTATTACAGTTGTAGTGGTTGACAGCTGACTAGCTTTATTCCCACCTAATTCATCAGTAACTTCAATAAATAGCTGGAAAGTAGTGGGATGTTGAATCCCTCGAAACACATCATACTGGAAATTCTTAGTGGTGGCCAAAGAAGGAGGATCAACACCTGGTCTCTCTAGTGTGAACCAGTTGTTTGTGTTTCCTGGGAAAGAGGAAGTAATAAAATTAGAACCGAAAATGATTTCATGTAGAATGCAGCTACTATTGTCTCATCTGGGCAAGTCTGTGTTTCAAAAAGAATCCTAATGGTATGTTTCCAATAGTCACAAAATATTTTCTTTTCATAAAAAAACCAATTTTAACTTATTGCACTCACCTCTTATAATTGAATAGCCAAGCTCTTTATGAGAAGAATCTTTGTCAGAACAATTCAGCTGAAGGAAGGGAATCTTAGTTGAAGCATAAATAATCTTTTCCAAATGTGGTGGATTGCAGATAGGAGGTTCATCATTTACATTCTATAACATGAGCAAATAGTTCATTACTGAGCCAGGGTTTTCTGAATATGTTTGTTGGATAGACATGAATTAGGCTCTATATTCTAATACATTATTTACATAGTTTTCCGTTCTTTAAAAGTAGTATGCATCAGGATGGGTTTTTTGGTTTTGTTTTTTGCTTGTTTTTTTGGCAAGGCAATGGGGTGAAGTGACTTGCCCAGGGTCACTCAGTTTAGAAGTGTCAAGTGTCTGAGGCCACGTTTGAACTCAGGTCTTCCTGAAACCAGGCCAGGTGCTCTATCCACTGCTCCCCCAGGAGTTCTTAATCTGGGATTCCCAGACGCCTTGAAGTTTATAGATAGATTTTAGGGGGTCCATAAAATTGTATGGGAACAACTTTCATCTTTATTTCAGTACAATTTATTTTCTTTGTTATCTTATTTATTTTATTTTATTTATTTTAAAATTTTATTTGAGAAAGGATTTTATTATGAGAAAGAATCTACAGGCTTCATCTGACTGACCAGGAGATCCACACTGCAAAAAAGGTTAAGAACTCTTACTTTACATGAATTTTCCATTTTGATCTTCATATCATACCTGTAAGTTAGGTAGTCTACTTTTGCAGCAAGTGAATATTCAATTTGAGGAAATACATTTTTTATTAAGTGCCTAATATGTGCTAGGTATTCAGGATACAAAGGAAACAAATGAAATAGTTTTCGACCTCAAAGAGTTTTACATCCTACTGAGGGGCAACAATATGTATATAAATATGTAAATAAAAAGTAATTTGATGGTCAAGCAGAGGCCAATGGATACTGGGTGAGGGGAAAAGGAAAGGCCATGTGTGGAAGGAACACCTGAGCTGAACATTCAGGGGAGCTAGGGTTTCCATGAGGAGGTGGCATTATCCAACTAGTACTTTTTCACACATGAGACAATTGAAGTTCGTAGAGGTTAAATGTCATGCTCTTTTCATAATAAAATAAAAATTTGTTAACAGATGCATATGAAATAAATTTGCCCTGCAATTTAAAAAATGGTCGTTATATCCTAAATTATGACTTTTATACCAAACAGAGAACAGGTCTTTATTTACAGTCAAAATTGATACAGTATCCCACCAAAGCCTAGGGCCAGTCCTAGCTGCAATTAAGTCTACTTAAATCATGAAGAAAACAATTTTGAAGTCTCCATTACATGACCATTTAGATAAACTTAAGGTTGATTAATTCAACGACCATTTGCCTATCAAATCATTTAAGCTTATCTCCCAAAGTGCTGCTCTTCATACCCTTTCATACTTCTTTTTTCACGTAGACCTCTTCTCAGATCTTACCTACCCCTCCACAGTTTCTAGACTCCTTAAAACCTTTTGGAACCCCTTTTATTCAGCTTTTATCTCTTCCTCTTAGATTGTTTCCACCTCTAGCATCAACTTGATGACTCTTCTCTGAGGATACCATATTCTTTATCATTTTTTTCAATACTGGCCACTCCTAATCTCAAGATCTCCAGGACAGAAATAGACTGCTTACACCTTCCTTCCCCTCCACCCTCCAGCATTTCCTAACTTTTGACCTGCCACCATCATTCAATAATCTCTCCAAATCCTTGCACTTACCATTTACTGACTCCCGGAATACTTTTTATCACCTTCCTCAGAATCTTCTATGCTTTCCCACCTTTGCCATCATCCTAGGAATGGCAGATATGTCACATCCATGTCAATGGAATCTATATTGATGAAACATTTGGTACACTGAGCTCTCTCAAGATGCTCAACTCCTAAGACTTTAATCTCCACTGTATCTAGGCCATTCATAGGTATTGTCAAACTATCTAATCATTAAATGAAACTTTTAAATTTAAGATGCTGAAATTCCTTATCTAATCACAATCTTTTGTCCTTTTATGTCTAACACTCATTGTCTTTTCATAATTCAACCCTGTTATTCCCCAACCCTTGGCAATCCACATCATCAAATGTATAGATTTCAACCTGGAAGGTCATTTAACCCAACACTCTCTTTTTTACAGATAAGGAAATTGAGGTCTGCATAGATAAAATGATTTATCCAATATCACAAGATAGTAAGTAGAAGATCAATAGACCAAGTCCTCAGTTTTAAACTCCAGAATTTTTTCTGATGTACTTTACTTCTCTTCCACCTGGCAAGCCTCGAAGTGACTAATGGAAATTAAACAACTATGCTACTAGCTTCTCTATAAATTATTCTTATCTACCCTCTACTGAGCTGTGGTCAGAGATTATGAAAGTCATCCTAAAGACAAAATTGGATACACTCTCAAACACATATATCTAAAGCCAAAATAGGGCATATTCTCAAATACATATTAAAGATACATGCTGATAATTTTGGTGTGTCAAAATTTTATTTTCTCTCTTTCTTCCCCATGCAGATACACTCATAATGGTGACTGATGCAGTCCCTATGGGGTGAGGAACCCACCAGACCTAAGGAAGTAAAAAGTCTCCCACACTAGGGGCTTTTACTTGACCTTGAGATTACCAGGTATCATATCAGCTATGCAAATCCTTCTGAAACAAAGAAATTTCTGTGCTTCTGTTTCTTACAGGACAGGGCCTACCACATCCAGCTTGAAATTTTGGATATGCCTACTACTCCCTCCTCATAATAGGTTCAGGCCTGGCCATATATTAATTACCATATGGCCTTTCAGATACATGGTGACCCTGTTATTCACCTCTAACTAGCTCTTTCTCATAGTCCACGCAGCAGCTATTAAATAGTCTTCTCTTTTCTTAAGCCCTGAATCGCATTCCCTAGTTACCACCACATTCCCATCTGTACTCTCCCCTCCACTCACACAGCACTCTCTTAATTGAGGACTGTATCACTTCACATTTAGACAATTGGGTTAGCCTCTTAATTGATCTCCTCTCATCTATAATCCAACATTAACTGAGCTGCCAAAATACTCTTCATAATACAAAGATCTGAACA
Organism: Vombatus ursinus; assembly: GCF_900497805.2. NCBI lineage: Eukaryota > Metazoa > Chordata > Mammalia > Diprotodontia > Vombatidae > Vombatus > Vombatus ursinus. Next base: position 19,501,439 of record NW_020954608.1, read on the forward strand.
AGTCATCATCTGCTTAAAAACCTTCCTTGGCTTCAATTACCTAAAATGTCATATAAAAATTCCTTGGTCAAGCATTCAAGGCATTCTACAATCTAAATGCAACCTGTATTCAAAGTAATAAACTACAAGTATTTTGTATTACAGCCAAATGAGACCTCCTAGCAACTCTCTGATCTTAGAACTGCCTCTCTTGCTTCTATGGATTTTATGGATTTATGCAGGCCTTCTCTCATATCTGGCATAGATAACTCTCACTTTACTATTCCCATTATAACCTACTGAAATTCAAAGCCACAACCAGGTACTACTTCCTCTACAAAGATACTCCTGCCTCCATGTCTCACTTTGATCTCTCCTGTTCATTCACTGTTTTAACTTGTATTATATCTGTTTGTGCAACTTATTCCCTTGATGATTGAAAGTTTCTTGAGAACAGGATTTTTTTAACCTGAATGATTAGGGAAATACTCTAAAATAACAGGTATTTAATAAGTGCTTTTTAAACTAAGCTTTTTTGTTTGTTTGTTTGTTTTTGGCGAGGCAATCAGGGTTAAGTGACTTGCCCAGGGTCACACAGCTAGTGAGTATCATGTGTCTGAGGCCGGATCTGAACTCAGATCCTCCTGACTATAAGGCCGGTGCTCTATCCACTGAGCCATCTAGCTGCCCCTAAATTAAGTTTTAAAAAATGGAAATAAGTCCTAATCCTGTGAGGTTAGAGGGAGTTTCAGCATCAACATAGATGCTGAAATCTTTGACAGCACCAAAAAAGATTTCCAGTCTATTTCTCTTCCAGTAATTAGGATACAGAGAACCTACAAAAAACAAAACACTTCGCTTAAAAAAAATTAAACTTGTTGCCAAAATATAATTATAGTATTTAGTTATACACTTAAATATGAAAGAAGAGAACAACTGAGCAGAAGTCAAAGGATGAGAAATGAGACATGCAGGAAGGAGAATCTTTGTAGAGGAAGTAGTACCTGGTTATGGTTTTGGACAATAGAATCGTCTGGGTGCATTACAGAACTAATTCAACATATTTTTCTGCTTTCTTCCAATTGTAATTATCTTATCAAATACAGTGATTCACTTTATCAAAGGTGAAAGACTTTCAGAAGGCAATTTGAAGCTCACAGCATCTTTTTTTAGGTTCAGTTGTTTCTCTGCTGACTTTGCTCTACTAGGTAATATTTATTAGTAGAACTATTCTCTATTTTTATGAAAGCCATACTCTAATAGCATTACTGCTTTTTGCTAATCGAATCCCAAGAAAGAAAGAATCTCACTTTTCCCCTAATTGAGGTGTCACTGCATTGTGGGATCTAATACTGCCCGGCCTATGGCCAAGCAACTAATGGTATGGTTGAGCATCTCAGTGATATAGATGTAGAATGAACCTCACTCAATGACACCCAGTATCTGGGTATCCATTCACGGGGTTTGCTTTCCCCACATCATATGTCATCCTTGGCATTTAAAATCCTTCACAATCTGGTTACAACACCTCTAGACTGATTTCACGTTACTCCCCCTCATTCAATCAAAGCTCCAGCCAAGCAGACTTACTTATTCCTCCCACTTTGTAACATTAAAGCTGAAGTTTTGGGGCTTTGGCACAGTCTGTTTTCCTTGCCTGTGATGCTCTCCCTCCTCACCTCTTCCTCTGGGAAACTCTTAAGTACCATTTCCTGCAAGAGTCCTTTCTTAATCTTCCCAGGTGTTAGTGCTTCCCTCCCTTCCTCCCCCTCATCCCTCTGCCCCCACCCTCTCACCCCCACCCCTACCCCTGGCCACTATATTTACTCCTTATGTAGTTTCTATTTACTTATCTTAGTACATGTTAGTGGAATGTAAGCATTGATAGCAGACTTTTCTTTCTATATTTGTATCCCCAAATTATAATACAGCACCTTGCACCTAGTAGACAATATGCATAAGCCCTTTGAAATGAACTGAATTTTTAAAAGTGCCCATTTGCATTAGTAGGGAGACTTTTCATGTTCTAAGATCCCTGAACTAATGAAATCACAGTTCTAGATAGATGGAGAGAGAAATGGGAAGAGAAGGAAGGAAGGAAGGAAGGAAGGAAGGAAGGAAGGAAGGAAGGAAGGAAGGAAGGAAGGAAGGAAGGAAGGAAGAAGGAAGGAAGGAAGGATGTATATTAAACACTAATTGTGTACTGTATTAAGTACAATATTAAGCATAGGGTTGCAAATACAAAAGAAAGACAGTCCCTGACCTCAAGAAACTTACATTTTAAAGTGAAACACAAAACATATAGAGATATGTTGAGTACAAAAGGGAGTTATGGTATGGGAAGTCCCTGAAGTGCTCAATAAAACAATAATGAGTTCCACTGACACACTTTTTTCCCAGAGAAAATGGTATTTCCAATTTTATTACAGTTCTCTAAATCAGAGAGATAAGGATAGTATGTTAAAGGGAAAATAGGAAAATGGCCAGACTAAAGATGAGGCAGTATGGTACCAGGGATTGTAGATCCTAGTGGCTTAGCTCCTCCTAGGCATGGGTTCTGGTGGCCTGGTTTGGAGGGTACAGCAATAATACCAACAGGAGAGATTTTTCAAACTTTTAAAAGAAAATATTTGTAAGACAATTAGGTTGAATATCAGAGGTTTCTAGATAAAAAAATAGAACAATAGAGTAAAAAATAGAACATATGATAGAGAAGTTCTAAAAAAATGATGGCTTTGGAACTAAAAAAAATAAAGAGGTAGAAGAACAATTGGCAGAAGAGAATCAAAAGACAACAAATTTGGAAGAACTTATGAATTCTGAACAAGCCAAAGAGATATATCTTAAAGACAGGAAGAACAAAGATAATTAAGGGATGTTAGCCATTCCCTCCTCAAAAAAAAAAACACCAATTATATATTAAAAAACTTGAATACCATAGTGTAGTAAAAATGTAATGAAACTACTCAGAAGTTTTAAAAACAGATAACAAAGTACTGATTGACTGAATCAACAAATTGTAGATGGGAAAAATTCATAATTTTTATGTTTCATATTAAAGATAGATATTTCTCCCCTAAAATCATCAATATTGTGCTAAATTTCATGTGATTTCAATCTCTTATGAGCCAACTGAACAATATTATCAATGAATTGGAATAAATTATAGGTACAATATTTCCCCATTAGCTGGGGCTGATGGGTTAACCTGAGAGTTTCTGAATCCCAATTCCTAAGAATTAAGTGACCCAAAATAATGAGTATTTAATATCCTCTGATGACTGGGGTAGTCCAAAATGGACAGATGCTTAAAGTCAAAATTAGTCAAAATTCCTCAACTTCAAATAATTACGAACAGTGATCTTACTTGTGAATTTATTTTCGATTTATATTCATTTGTCTAATTTAATTCCTCCTTTTTTAAAAAATCAATTTGACCTTCTGTAATAAGCTTGCTATAGAGCAAAATTCATTGTATTTTGGATCCATTTATGACCCCATATAAAGGAATTTATTTACTTAAATACCAATGGAAAGTATGTGGAAATGAAACAAGAAAATAGTGGAATATTTCCAATTCTGACTCACATTCAAGTGCAACAAGGAATATTAGTGAAGAAAAATGTAATCAGAAAGGGATATGAGCTAGACATATAGTGAAAATAAGGAAAAATGAATGATCAGGATGTTACACTGATAACCAAGACAATAAGAATACATAAAGGAAAGCCTTACCATATTGAATGGCTTCACTGCTTAAAGATCTGTGGAAGGATAGAGACAACTCATAGAATGTGAAGGCCTACATGGGTTTCAATGTGTACTGACAGTAGGAATATACACATTGATGAAATCATAGATCTCTTGAAGTGCTAGAAAAAGAATACATAAAATATTCTCGTATAGGTCAACATCACATAGAAAAAGTGACTCCAGATAATATTGTCCTTTTTTATATTGAATCATTTAAAAAAAAGACATTATGATGAAGTTATCAGAAACAAGAATAAAATGAAATGAATTAAATGAAAGAAATTTTTTAAAAAAGATTCATGAGATATTTTATTTTTAAAAGTTAACTATTGCTATACTAAAAAATAGTTCAAAGACCCTAATTATTAATTTTGCAGAAACAATGGGATGAAAACAACCACTGCACACAATGTGACAATGATTAATGTCCATTAAACCATTATAAAGAGAGAATCAATGTTTTATTTCGAAGTATAATGAATATTTCTAGCTCTGCAACTTACCAGCTTTGTCTTAAGTCATTTAACTTTTTTTAAACCATGTCTGTGATTTTATCCACAGTCAGATTCCCAGTGAGGAAACTCTAGCTTCCAATACAGCTTGGTACCTGCTCTGCAATTTATAATCAGAGAGTTATCTTAGGCCACTAAAAGATAAAGTTATCTAAAGTCAAGATTTTGACTTCAGGTTTTCTGTACTCTTAGGTCAGCTTTCTTTAAGTAAGCAAGTCAATAAACATTTTCAGCCATGTCCAACAACTCTTTTTGACTCCATTTCAGGTTTTCTTTGCAAAGATACTGGAATGATTTGCCATTTCCTTCTCCAACTCATTTTATAGATGAGGAAATTGAGGCAAATAGGGCTAAATGACTTGCCCATGCTCATACAGATAATAAATGTCTGAGGCCAGATTTGAACTCAGGAAGATGAGTCTTCCTGACTTCACGTCCGGTACACAGTATCCACTGTGCCCCTCCTATGTACCAGGCACTGTACTAAGCACCAGGGATACAAAAAGAGGCAAAATATGGTCTCTGTCTTCAAGGAGCTAAAACATAATATGAGAGACAACAAGCAAACAAATATGTACAAATAAGTTATATATAGGATAAATAGGAAATAATTAAGAGAGGGAAGGCATTAGAATTAAGAGAAGTTGGGAAAGTCAGAAATTTTAGTTGGGACTTAAGGAAGCCAAGAAGAGCAGTAGGCAGAGATCAGAAGGGAGAGCATTCCAAGCATAGGAGACAGCCAGAAAAATTCTGGGAGCCTAGAGGTATTATCTTGTTTATGAGACAACAAGGAAGCCATTGTCATTGGATCAAAGAGTAGATGGTGAGGAGTAAGATTTAAGAAGACTGGGAAGGGGAGTGTGGGGTTATAATATGAAGAGTTTTGAATGTCACACATGGCATTTTGTATTTCATCTTACAACTAATAGAGAGCCATTGGAGTTTATTGAGAAGAGAGGTGACATGGTCTGATCAGTGCTTTAGGGAAATCCCTTTAGTGGCTAAATGGAGGATGGACTAGAGTAGGGAATATGTATACATAGATAGATTGATATATATCGATATCAATATATGTTGACATATATACATATATAATATATCGATATCGATATATATCAACATATGTCAATATCGATATATATGTATATGTATGTATATATATATACATACACATATATAACTTTATAACTATCAAGTATTCTAAAGATATACTAGTTTTCAATCCTCTAAATGATAATAATTGACATTCATATAGATTTCTTTGAGGTTTGTCAAGTACTCTACTTACATCATGTCATTTAATTCCCTATAAGATCACTATGAAGCAGGTAAACAGGCTTTATGATCACAATTTTACATTTAACCACTAGGTGGCATGGAGTGCCACTTTCCTGATCCTATTAAATAGGAAAGAACGGGAGCTGGTAGACATACCTACTGGAAGTTCTAAAGAGGTAGCTAACTCACTATGATCTGAGAGACTGGAAAACCCATTCTTAACTTCTCTTTTCAGATTCACCATCTAAGGGATGTGGGTAATGGATTTAACCATCCAGAATCTGTTTTTATACTCCAACCATGGAACCCTAACTTTTTCTTTAATTTGCTGTATTTTCAGTCATATGACTTTGGCATACGGGGATTGGTTTCTCACAAAAAATGGCCTGGCATGCTTGGATACTGTATACTATGTTTTACTATTGGCATAGAATTAATAAAAACAAGACAACTGTAATAACAATAAAACAATGTCCAATAAAACACTGACATTCTTCTGTGTCTCCACAGACTCAATGAGACAAGAACTGCCAAGAAAAGGCATACTTTTTTTGAAACCCAGGACTTCTAGGAAATATACAGTTCAGTTTGCTTAGTCTCCAAAGCTTCTATTGCTTCATGTGGAGAGAAAAGCATAAAAAATGCAACACAGTTCAAATCTGATTCTCAATTCATGGATTGAGGTTGTTTTGTCATCAAGTAAAGAATCAAAAATTGAAAATCCTGAAGGTTGGTGGTTTAGGGTCTTGTCACTGTCATGGACCATGAACTGATTCTTGTCTCAGCTGTTTTTCTGGGGAGGTATAAGTTAGAGAAAGTCAGACAAGGAGAGATTGTCTTGTTACTCATTTTGCCATCTTAACTCTTACATCTGCCTGCTGCCTGCTGCCTGCTTGAAGTCTTTCTTTTCCCATCTCCAATGGTTGAGATGTGTGACACAATCCCTTTATTTGGTCTTCAAGTTTTTGGCTTTATGGATGTGGCTGACATAAAGTACTGAACTTCAGTGGCCAGAAGGGCATAGATATTTATCCTTCTCTCTACTTCAATACAAATGACCAAAATGAGATTCGGAGATGTTAAGTGACTTAATCTTGCTTATATAGCTAGTAAGTTTCAGAGGAGAAATCCTAATGCAGAGCTTAACATCATGAATCTAAAGCTAGAAGGGACCTGAGGAATCATTTATCCCAACCCCTTAACTTTATAGATGAACAAAGGGATGATCAGAAGAAGGATCTGAATGATTAAGTGAGTTGCCCAAGGTCAAGTAAGTAGTAAAATAGCAGCAGAAGAATTTGAACTCAAGTACCTAAACTCCAAGTTTAGCACTCTTTTTGGTGCACCATGCTACCTCTCAAACCTACATGACAGGGTACTTGTGAGCATCAAGTTAGGTGATATATGTAAAATCCTTCATAACTATCAAGCACCATAAAACTTTCCCATTTGTCTCTTTCCATTCATTTTCAAAGTTGTACCTTGTTACCTTCCCTTTTGACATCTTCATTATAGCTATTTTAACTCCAGGTACAGTCTGGAGGGATAGAAATGCTCCATTGTACAGCATTCTTATTGAACAGTCTATCAGAGCTGTATTTTGACACTGAGTACAAGGTGATCCTGCCAACCTTGAATCATCAGTTCCTTATTTCTGTGGTGTTGTTTCTGTTGCCTGGGATTTAATATAATATTCCAGGGCCTCATGCCAGGTGAATTTTGGCAAAGGACCATTATTACCCTGGTTCACTGAATCTCCAATTACTGGGTAATGCAGCACATTCATTTCTCACAATGTTCCTAATAAATAACATTAGAAGGATAACTATTGATTTACAGAAATTTGGTCTTTCCAAAGGCCATAAGAGATAGATATGCCAAACTTTTAAGTGTTCACACATTCTCTAAGCTAAAGTACTCATCTTGTTGAAGTACCTACGGTCAAAGAAGTCCTATTTATTGCCTATCCTGTTCAAAAAATACTCCCCCACCCCCCTCCACTTTCATAAGCAGCCACAAAATATAAGTGCTACAGGCTAAAGAAGAGATGTTAGCAATAGCCATGTGCCTTAGAGCAGATGTCCATTAAGTGCATTAGAACAAATGTTGGATAGCAGAGGTAGCCAAAGTGTTTGGAAATCTACTGGTTTTTTAAACCTGTTCCCAATTTAAGAGAAATGTATCGAGTCTGGATTAACTTTAGATAATATATGAAAAAATTTCAAATGTTTATCTTCTTCAATGCTTAATTAAGAATTATGTTAAAGTTTACACAACTGACTACAACTCTCCAGAAATTTTCCTTTTGCATCTTAGGAAAAGACATTTTTATCCATCTGTATGTAGATTGATATTAGTAATACTGTGATAACAAAAACCATCCATAGCTTCAACTATGTAGACAGCTATAAATGGTTCTTTTCAGACTAATTTACTCAATCAAAAATCCTATTAAAATTGGAAAACATAATGCAGGCAAGATCCCTTCTCTCATAGATTATAATACAGTGTAATATTTAGTTAATTACATCAAGTTCTAACATATACAACATTGAATTATTCACTACACAGAGGCACTAAGAAATTACTTGGCATGAGAAACTCATAGGTATCTAGGAATAAAGCAGTTCTCTGATGAATATAAGAGGTATGTTTTTACTTTTAAATTATGGTATGAATTTTGCATTTTTAATTATATAAAGTTATATAAAAGATTATTCTTAGGCTTATATACATTTATTCCATGCAACAAAATGACCATTTGAATGGTTTATATAAACTAATTCTGCCTGCAGAGGATTTATGTATAGTCAAAGAATTTCAGAACTGAAATCAATGTTTTTTCAATTTAAATTTTAAATCCTCTGTGTCAAAAATTAACAGAATAAAATGAAAATAAGGTGCTGGCAAATCCAGTATTTTTCAAATTCAATAGATTAGACAATATTAGGTGTGAATGTGTTTTATATCTTAACTCTCTTTCCTCAGCTTTATGCAAAACTGATATCAGAAATTTTGAATTTATCAAAGAAGGAATATGGTTATTTGTATTGCAAAATAATTATTTACCTTCAAAATGGAATTTCCCACAGTATTCCCTGAATTAGGAAGCTTCTTTACTATATGTAACATAAGATTTGACTTACATAGATAAACAAAATAAACATTTATGATTCTCAATTTTAGAATCTATAAAAACCAGGGCAGAGATTGAATTAAATTATCGGACAATTCCCTTTCAGTTCAAAGATTTGATGAGTTGAGAGATATTTATTCCATGGGCAAGGTGGCTCTGTGCCGGGTTTTGTTCATCAAACAATTATGAAGCTATCTGACTTTTGATACATGCAAGAGGATTAAGATAAACTGTTTCTTTCAAGGTCTTATTGACTAGCTTACTTGAAGTTGTTGAAATTAGCACTTACTCAGCTTGTTTTTCTTTGTTGACAGTAATAATATCTCTACGTAGTCATGCCTAGCAAAACACATGAAAGCATTTTGTAATTGAATTTATTTTGAATTGAATGTTGACTGATTGAATGAATGTCTTGCATAATAGGAAACTTAAGTAAGTAGCATATGCAGGATGTCGCAGTGACCCAGAGAGTTGAAGTGTCTATCATTAAGTTACTTTGAAGCTGTCTATGTCATTTATTCTAGGATGGCAGAAGGTATAACCACTGGGAGCTGCTATATGCATCCAACAACTGTATACAAAATCATATATACTACATTCAGTTAAATTCCAAATAGATATGGCTGACAATTCTTTACAAAGCCATATTCTGAAATATGATATATAAAATAGTATAGCGCTATATAAAGTACTGCTATTATTGTTATTAATAGTAGTAGCAGTAGCAATAAGAATTTAATTTGTTTTCAAATTTGTTTGGCTTTATTATTCTATTATGAACTTTTTCTTTCACCCTTTTCTTTCTCTTGACACCTTCCCTCTAGACGTGCAGTAATATCATTTTGCCCAAGGGATGCCCACAGACATCCAACCAATCTTATTATCCTCAGGTACAAAGATTTATACTTTAGAATTATCCCTCACCTCTCTAACTTAACAGATTTTCTATTCTCTTAGTGCCTTGATCTAACCTTCCTCTCTAGGAGGAAAACCAATCTTACGGTATTAACAATTTAATCTACTAATCCTCAGTTAAGAATGTATTTTTCCATTTTAATGTAGACCCAGAGAAAATATTCACCCATATGAATACCAATAGAATTTCAGGCAGTATGTCAGGAGGAGAAAGAGACAGGTAGTCCTTTTAGTGGTCCTTAAATCTGAATACTACATATATAATCTGTGATTACTAAAGCTCTGTCCTCACACAAACTCAATTATTAGGATCATAAATTTAGATCTAGAAAGGGCTTTAGAAACAATCTAATAGAATACTCTTATTTTACAAATGAGGGAACTGAATATCAGAAAGTTCAAGTGATCTGCCCAAGGTCATATAGTTAGTAAGTAATAGAAATGAGTTTCAGATGAAACCAGCATAGAGGTAGCTAGGTGGTACAGTGGATTCAACACTGGTCCCGGAGTTAGGAGGATCTGAATTCAAATCCAGCCTCAGACAGTTACTAGCCTTGTGACTCTGGGCAAGATGCTTAATTCAAATTGCCTCCAAAGAAGAGAAAATAGCATGATACAGTGGAAAGAGTGCTGACTTTGGTGTCAAATGCCCTGGGTTCCAATCTCATCTCTGTTACTATCTATGCAATGTTGGGCAAGTCATTTAACCTTTTAGAACCTCAATTTCCTCATCTGTAAAATGATGGGTTTGTATTTGATTACTTCTGTGGTCTGAGTCTAGGTTCCTATAGCTGACTTGAAATCCAGAGCCTTTACATACTGCTCAGACTTCTCAAAAGTCACATTCTTTGTGTTGTTCCTCTCCCCCCCGACCCCATTCCCTTGGGAACATCAGAATTTGACTTATGTCTAGTTCTCTGCAACAAAAGAAAGAGAAGGAACTACACCTTCCCTGCAAACACGTAGGCCAACAAAACATCAAATAGAGGCCAAGCTTTATTTAAGCAGACCAAAAAAAAAAAAAAACTAAAACTCAAAACCAAAAACCAAACCACCAAAGGCTCATACCTTAGCTCATAAATCAGCCAAATACTTCCCCTTCCTGTTGGTGGGTCTTTGGCTTACCCATGGTACTGTACTTATGGTACTACACTAGCTACCTTCCCTCCTCAAGGAAAAGCCACCTGAAGTTGATAGAATGTTGTTGTTCAGTTGTTTTTCAGATGTGTCTGACTCTCTGATCCCATTTGGGTTTCCTTGGCAAAGATACTGAAGTGGTTTACTATTGCCTTCTCCAGCTCATTTTACAGATAAGGAAACTGAGGCAAACAGGGGTGAGTGACATGCCCAGGATCACACAACTATTTAAATTCAGGAAGATAAGTCATCCTGACTCCAGGCCCAGCCCTCTATCCACTGTGCCACCTGGCTGCCCAAGTAGCAAGGAAAAAAAACACAAAAAACCTCTCCCTTCTTATGACCTTCCACCTTCACAGTCTTATATTTCAGGTGGGCCCCACACAAAAAGTTCTTGGGGTGGAAAAGTGATGACTCTCTAAGAGCATGTACTCAGGCACACAGGCATACCTGAATAGTTGATAGAATTCCTACTACCACTGGAGGGAAAGAACTTGATTTACTCCTTCACATAGTTTCTCTGTTTCTGGCCCTTGTTTCTCAGGTTCCCTGCTTAGTCCAAACATTCTGCTCTGATTTTTCAAGGAACTATTTCATCTTCTAACAAGTACTCTGCTTAGATCTCTTCATCTGGCACCATCTTTAATGCATATGGTTCTACAGAGAGGCTACTGAATGCACAGCCCCCTCCTCAGGAAAGCAAATCCATGGCTACATTTGGCTGGTTTTCTCTCTGCATTTTTCTCTCTAGATTTCTATTTCAAAGGCAGAACCCCCAAAGTGGAACTTAATTGTATGAACAATAAATTCTAGTCATTAATCATTAATCATAATTCATTGTGGTCAAAGAAGCAGAATGAGGTGAGAACCCAAAATAGGGAGAGTCCACACCTTACCAAAGAGTTAACACTATCAAGATATTTTCCTTTTTTATTAAAGAGACATAATCATTGGTAAAACAAAGAGTCTGTCAATAAGGTAACAGAGATTCTGAACAGTGCTGGGGTACAACTACAGTATTTGTAAAGTTTAACTATGATTTTCAACCTAAATCAAGGAGCAATAAGGGATTGATCAGAAGGGCAAAGTTGGAGCTTATGATGAAGAAATTGCATAGTTTTCTAGTTCATTATTAACCAGTTATTTATAATGTGGCCATACCATTTTGTTTATTTAAATATAGCTAATTAATCAAATATTTGTTTTCTTCATAAACCTTCTTTTGAAGTGGAAAATGAAAATACATGGTCAATAATCTCAAGTATTTTTATATATAACTAATGAACAAAACTAAATCACATGAAATAATTATAACATTTTAATGCTATACTGTCATGAGTTGGGAAATTGTAGAAACTAGTAGTTATTGTTGTTTTTCAGTCATTCAATCATGTCCAACTCTACCGTCCATGGGGTTTTCTTGGCACAGATACTAGAATGGTTTACCATTTCTTTCTCCAGTGGATTAAGGCAAATAGAGGTTAAGTGGCTTGCCCAGGGTCACACAGCTAGTAAGTGTCTGAGGCTGGATTTGATCTTAGAACTAAACCTGACTCCAGGCCCAGTGCTCTATCCAGTGAGTCGCCTAGCTGCCTTCTAAAATCAGTATGGATTACACTATTTAAGGAAGATTTCCTAGGAGAAGTGGGACAGAAGTACAGTTCTGAATCCAATCCAACAAAAATTTTATTAGTCACCACTATATACAAAGTATACTGGAGATACTAAGACAGCATTTACACATAAGGATCTTACTTTCTTCTTGGATAGCATGACATGATGCTCATGTTGACATCATAATTTGAGGAGGGAGTGCCAAAGAGAACAAGAAAGGTTTCACTTGGAAGATGGTACATGTGCCTTGAAGAAGCCGAGTATTCTAAGAGATAGAGGTAAAAAAGGAACCCACTCCCAGCTTGGAAGATAGCCTGTGCAAAGGCAAAGAGGTAAGAGAGTATGTTATATACGGAGAAGAACAAAGAACAAAAAATTTGACTGGAAGACTGAGTACTTTGAGCAAATGGAAAGAAAGTGTAATAATCTGGTCAATGAAAGCTGGAGCCAGAATGTGAATGTATCTAAATGCCATCCTGAGCAGTTAATATTTCATCCTAGTGGTAGGAGGAATGAACTGAATTTTCTTGAACAGGGGAGTGGCATAATTTAACTTGTGTTTTAGCTATAAAATTTTGGCAGCTTTATGGAGAATAAATTTGGAAAAGGGAAAGACTAGAGGTAAGGAATACAACAAAGAGGTTGGTAAAAAAGTCCAAGTGAAAGGTAGTGAGGATGTATATTAGGTTGGTAGCCATGAGTGAAGAGAAATAAACATATGTGAAGGATGTTATTGAGTCAAAGATTTCTCCCAGGTTACACATATGGATGACTCTGTGTGCACCTGTGTGTATTTGTGTGTGTGTGTGTTATAGGAGTTTCCATATAGAGAGAGTTCCTTTATCAATGAAAATAACAGGTTCACTTCCTATCTATCTATCTATCTATCTATCTATCTATCTATCTATCTATCTATCTATCTATATATTGCTGGTGTCCTACCTCATGAACTAATTTGAATTTAATTACTTGTGCATATTTGTACTCATTTACTTTATGCTAATGAATCAATATATTTATGTAAGTATAAATATATTTCTATATATTTACTCCTTTCCTCCCCTATTAGAATGTTAACTGCTTGCAAGTAGGTGTTGTTTTCTTCTTTGTATAGAAAAAAGGAGATGGCCCAGGACACTATTCAAACATACATTTGTAAACCCCCATTATTCATGAATTCTGTATTTGTGAATTTACCTACTCACTAAAATGTATTTGTAACCCCCAAATAAATACTTGTGGTGTTTTTGCAGTCATTCATGGGCATGTGCAGAGCAGCAAAAACTCGACTCGCCTCTCACAGGTATTCTCAACTAAGGCTGCACAAGGCAGCACTGTCTTCTTGGTTCAACTCAAATACTGTAAATGAGGGTCCTTTTCACAATCTATTTAGTGTTATGTTTTTCACATTTTTGTGCTTTTTGTTGGAGGTTTCATTGTTTTAAGTGGTCCCCAAGCACATTGTTGAAGTGCTTTCTAGTGTTCCTAAGTACAGGAAGGCTGTGAGGGGCCTTATGGAAAAAAGGAATGTGTTAGAAAAGCTTTGTTAAGGCATGACTTATAGTGCTGTTGGTCATGAGCTCAAAACTGATGAATCAACAATGTGGGACATCAAAAAAAAAAAAGAAGAAGAAGAAGAGGTAATTATTCGATCTGCACTTGTGGCCATTCCGGAAAGTTCTAAAGTAAATGTTGTGACCAGACTCTCATAGGAGCCTAATCCTATATTTCCCCTAGGAGCAATGATTAAGTATTCTTTAATTCAATGTCTGTGGTTATTTTACAGAACATTACTATTTTATAGAAGGTAGCTATGATGAAAATCAAGTATAGATAGGTGTATATACATATAAATATCTAAAAGTATACATCCATATATGTGTGTCTATATTTATATACACATATATTATATATACATAAATATAATATAACTAATTGAGTACCAATATAACAATTTGGCATCCAGAACTCCCAGGAAGGAAACATTTTTTACTAATACAAATCATCACCTGCTCTGCAACTTATAATCATACACATACACACACATACACAGATATGTATGCCCATGAGTGTTCAGAGCTATCTCCTTTTCTCTGTGCAAAGAATGGAAAAAAAATCTTACATTCGAATAAGAGTAAAGAAATAGATACATTAATATTCACAGTATAAACACAAAGGGAATAAGTACCAATATGCACGAAGTAATTCAACTCAAATTAATTTGGGAGGTTTGGCTCTATCAATAGATAGATAGATAGATAGATAGATAGATAGATAGATAGATAGATAGATAGATAGATAAGTAGGTATTAGACCTGTAATTTCATTGCTATGGGGAACTTCTCCACCAATGCAGCTCAGCAACTTTTCTGCAACATAGACTCTTAGAGAGTTGCCTGCAGTACTGATATGCTAAGTGACTGGTTCAGGGTCACACAACTTGAAAGCAGATCTTCCTGATTTTGAGCCTGGCTTTCTATCCATCACTGATGTTGTATTATGATCAGACATAACTTGGTTTTCTCAAAAGTTATACCAGTGGAACATAAGCTCTGGCAAGCCCTGCTAAGCTAAAAAGAATTAAAGTAAAAGGCTAATAACACAATTCTGTCTGTAATTAAGTTCAGAAAGGCTCATTATCAGAAGATTGGCTAACAGATGACAAATTTTTTTGGCTATAGCAATTCATGAACATCATTTATTAAGGTGTGGAAGGGTTGTGATATGCATTGGCAGAAGGAGCACCCACACCAATGAAATCACGAATTTTTTTAAAGCACTAAAGTAATTACCACATCATGAGTCCCCTAGTCTTCCCAACTACCAAAGTCAAGGAAAACAGGTTTTTTTTTCCTATACAGTGAGATGATCTAAAGAAAGAAGCACGGGCAGGGAAATGGCCAGATTGTGCCCACCTTCAAATGTATTTTCTGGTGGCCTCTTTTCAGATAACCATAAAAAGTACATTTTTCTGAACCATTTCAACAAGATTTGATTGGACACCTCCTGTGTGCAAGGAATTATATTAGGTGCCAGAGCTACAAATATAAAATGAGAAAGAGTCCCTGTTTTTGAAGAAGTTACATTCTTTCAGGTATAAATCAGTCTATGTATCATTCATACTATTCACTTATTCATTTGTTACTCTATACATTCATTTATTTGTTCAAAATGAACTGCTTACTACATGCAAGGCACTATACATTACAAAGGAACACAGTGAATACAAGAACCTCTCATCTGCATATCTGCTAGTTTGACACTAAACAAAGGATAAAGGACCTGGAATTTAAGTTTATACCACTAAATCCTACGCATTTTTTTCATTTTTGATAACTAGGAAAATGGACTACAAAACATGTTCTTTGCTAGCCTATTGGGATTATTTATTTATTCTCTCTTTAAAAAAATTCCTTTACAATATTTTTGTACTTTGTGGGATCAGTTTTCCATATGGTATGTGTAGTCCTTACTGGAAAGTTTGTATTTTGGCTTTGTCTCTTGTAAAACACATGTTCTGGAGTTCTTGGAAGTTGATTGAACATCATATGTCTCAAAGGACTCCTGAAAAGTTGTTTTTATATCAACCCTGGGATTTAGACATATACTGGCTATAGCTTGAGGCTGGATTTTAATTACTTTAACCCAAAAGGACTTCCCACTTGTGGGTGGGCATAGTTGTAATTTTCCCCTAATCTCTTTTCTTAAATGCTCTCCCTTTTGCACACATGCAAAAAAAAAAAAGAGTTAATTATAATGCTTCCTAATCTTAGCTTTCTAATTAATATTTCCATTGCTTAATTTTAAGAATAAAAAGAAAAGTGGTTTAGGGTTTTTTTTAATTAAATGGCTCAAACTTTTATTGAGATTTCTAAAAATATTCAGACTTTACTTTTGGATATCCTTGTTTTGGCTAAAAGAGATGTAAAAGTACCAAAAGCCATCAAGAAAAGCATTTCTTGTGGTATTTCCAATGCTGCTGGAACTCTAATGTACCATCAATCTCATGAGAAATCTTGGTTTCCATAGCTTGTATTATTGTATGTCTGATACATTGTACTAATATAAGGTAGTTCGTAGAAAGAAAATGGCATTGAGGCCAGTTTGAGGGTGCCTGGTAAAGCAAAATCTGGAACTCCCTCTGTCAGCTTCTGGCCAGCATTCTATAATTAAAAAGGAATTAATTTACAAAAAACTACTGGAGCACATCCTGCAGTGGCTGCTCTAAGTTAGTACTTCATATTCAACATGTCCAAAATTGAAATCCTCTTCACTCTAAGTCAGCTTTCTTCCTGATTCATCTATTTCTGATAAACATTGCCATGAATCCTCCACTCACCCTGTTTC
This sequence comes from Vombatus ursinus, assembly GCF_900497805.2. Classification (NCBI taxonomy): domain Eukaryota; kingdom Metazoa; phylum Chordata; class Mammalia; order Diprotodontia; family Vombatidae; genus Vombatus; species Vombatus ursinus. Next base: position 19,518,110 of record NW_020954608.1, read on the forward strand.
ACAACCTCAGTCATACATAATTCCTGTCTCTCTTTCATATACCACATCTAGTCACTTACCTGTGGCTTCTCTACATCTCTTTGATCCATCCCCATCCACTGCCACATCCTAGTTCAATAAACCAATCAATAGGCATTTTAAAAGAGTTTACTATTTTCTAGGCACTGGGAATACAAAAACAAAAAATCAAATAATCCTTACTCTCAAGGAGCATAAATACTATTAGAGACAGCATATGTATATATGAGTACATACAAAATAAATCTTAGGTAATTTGAGGGAGAGGGACAGTAAATACTCTAATATTTGGAGGATTAGAAAGGGCTTCACGCAGAAGGTAGTGTTGGAACTGAGTTTTTAATGAAACAAGACATGCTAGAGGTAGAAAGGTAAGAGGGGATGCATTCCAAGCATGGAAGAAAGTTAGTGCAAAGAAATGGGGATAGGAGATGAAGAACAAAGTGTTAGGAACAGAAAGAATAGCAACTCTGGCTAGATAGCAGATTGTGTGAAGGGGAGTATTCTATAACAAGGTTGGATAGGTAGGCTGGGGCCTAGTTATGAAGGGATTTAAGAATCAAACAGAGAAGTTTATAATTTATCCTAAAGGCTACAGGAGCCATGGGAGTTTACTGAGTAGGGAAGTTACATAGCAAGATCTGCACTTTAGAAAAACCACTTTACCACATGAGTAAAGTAGGAGTTGGAGCAGGATGGGGTTTGAGGAGGAATAACAACTGGGAGACTGTTGTAATTGTCCAGGCAAGAGGTTATGAGAGCCTGAAATGAGGGTAGCAGTCATGTGATTAGAAATGAAGAGATGGAGGGGGTGAACCCAAGATGGCAGATTAGAGGCAGCAACCCAGCCAAACTCTCCCAACATTCCCCTCCAAACAACTTTAAAATAATGCTTCAAATAAAATTTTGGAGTGGCAGAGCCAACAAAATATCAGGGTGCTAGATTTTCCAAGCCTAAGACAACTTAGGAGGTTAGCAGGAAAAGTCTGACACCAGGGTGGGAGTCAGTCCAGAGTACAGGTGGCAGCAGGAAGCACCAGCATCATTAAATTGAAACTGCTTTCTCTAAATGATTTTTTTCCTTCACAATATTTCTTTACCAATGAATGAATTGCCAGATTTAGTGCTCTTTTATATCTAAATACTTCTTTGTAATATTTATCATCGTTAATAGCACTTCCTTCCTAGATATTGTCCTTTCCCTGGGAATTTGTGGCATTTTTCTCCTTTACTTCTCCTCCTATCTCTCTGGCTGCTCTTTCTGAATCTCATTCTAATATCCTCAATCTGGGTCATGATCCATGTCTTGTCCCCAATTGTGGGTGTGCTGCAAGGTTCTTACATGGGCCCTCTCTTGTCCTCTGTCATTCCTGTGTTTAATTATCGTTTCTATGCAGGTGACTCCAAGGTCTATATATCTAGCCCTAAGCTTCTCCTGAGCTCCAATACCACATCAGCACATGTCTATTGCACATTTCTAATTGGATGTTGCATAGGTATCTCAAACTTAACACGGCAAAATTTGAAATCATTATCTTTTTTTTAATCTTCCCAACTTTCCAATTATTGTCAAGGGCACCAATATCCACCCAGCTTACCCAGATTCACAACCTTGTAGTCAACCTTGCCTCTTCATTCTTCCCTATCCCACCTGTTCAGTCAATTGCCAAGTCTTGTTAATTCTACCTCCTCAACAATTCTTGTATCTTTTTCCTTCTTTCCACTTATAAAACCACACTAGTACAACCCTTTATCATCTCTTGATTGGACTCGTAACAGAATCCTGGTTGTCTTAGCTCTCTCCTCCCCAAACCATCTTCTATATATCTGCCTAAGTGATTTTCCACCTCAGACTTAACTATTTCATCCCTTTTCTCAAAAAACATTATTGGCTCCCTATTGCCTCTAGAATAAAATGCAAACTCCTCTGCTTGGCATTTAAAATCCTGCACAATCTGAGTACAGCCTTGCTTTAGAGGTTGATTACTCATCACTACTCTTCACACACTTCATGTTCCAGCTAAACTGACCAATTTTTTTTTGTGCACAACATTCCATCCTCTGCCTTCATTGCCTTGGTACAGGCTATTCCCCACAACAGAACTACACTCTCTTGTTACCACTTTATCTTAGAATTTCTGCCACCCTCCAATTTCTACCACCCAGCTCAAGTACCACCTCCTACATGAGGTTTTTCCTTACTCTGGAAGTTATTAATAGTGCCCCCTGCTAATGCCTTGGATTTATTTTCTATGTATTATATGTTTTATTTACTTATATGCATATAAAACATTTTCCTGATAGGCTTAGTAGTGGTTATTTTGATTTATTTTGTGGTCAACATAGTACCTGGCATACAGTTAAGCAAACATGCTTAATGTTTGTTTTTTTTCCCCCAAATTGGCCTAATACTTTCCACCTTTACATTTTTGTTCATGTGATTTTCTTCCATCATCTCTACTTACTGAAATCCTACCCAACCTTTAAATCCCATTTGTTATAGCTAATGGGTTACACTGGACAGCCCTTTCATAGAGATGGGAATCAAGAGTAATCTAAACCTCATTATTCTGATAGACAACTCTAGCTAGAACAGAAGCACATCTTCAACTTCCTCACCTATTCCTATAATTCTAGCCCTCTCTCATGGGACATGCATCAACAGGAGGTTTGACAACCATAGACACAAGAGAAGGAAGTCTGAGGATCCTATTCTGTCATCAATGTGGCTGTACCACTCAAAAGCCTCTGCCTGGACTCACACCACTTATTCTTTAAAAAAAACAAACAAAAAAAAACTATACATTTTATTGTTCCCTTCTTCCCACTAACATTTTCAGTCTCTCCCTCCTATAACCTTATCAGGGAGCCATTTCTTATAATAAGTGATTTTTAAAGCCCTTGAAGAGCTCCCCCTTAAATAAGGGAGAGAGAGACAACATGGTAACAACTATGAACAAACAAGATATATATGTGTGTGTGTGTGTGTGTGTGTGTGTATGTGTGTGTGTGTGTGTATATATATATATATATATGATATATACATGTATAGGATAAATTGGAGATTATCTCTTGGGCACTGGCACTGGAAAAGCTTCTTTCAGAAGGTAGGGCTTTGTTTTAGACTTCACAGGAGCCTGAGAATCCAGGTGATGGAGAAGAGAAAAGATAGCATTTCAGGCAGGGTGGACAACCAGTGAAAAGGCTCAGAGTATAGAGTTGGAAGGTCTGGTATAAAGAATAGTAAGGAGGCCAGTTTCACTGGTTTACAGAGTACATGGAGGGGAACAATGTATAAGAAGACTAGAAAGGTAGGAAGAGGGAAGGTTAGGAAGAGCTTTAAAAATCAAATAGAGGATTTTATATTTGATACTGGAAGTAATAGGAGCCACTGGAGTTTATCGAATGGGGATCGGGGAATGATGTGGTCACTGGCACTTAAGGAAGATCAGTTGGACATCTGAGATGAAGACAGACTAGGATGAGAAGAGATTTGAAGCAGAGAGACCATCTAGTGCAATACCAAGGGGTGGCAGTGTCAGAGGGGAGAAGGGAATGTATACGAGATGTTACAAAGGTACAATTAACAGGCCTTGACAACAGAGTGGGAATAGGGGGTATGACAGAGTGAAGAGCCAAGGATGGCAGCTAGGCTGTGAGCCTGGGTAACTGGGAGGATGGTGGTACTCTTGACAGTAACAGGAAAGTTAGGAAGACAGAAGAGGATCATAAAAAAAGATGATGAATTCAGTTTTGGATGTGTTGAGTTTAAGATATCTATTCAGTTTGAAATGTATAATAGGCATTTTGAGATTCAAGACTAGAGGACAAGAAGGACAGGAGAGATTAAGGACAGGCAAATAGATCTGAGAATCATTTGCATAAAAATGGTAATTTAACCCATGGGACCTGGTGAGAAATAGTACAGAAGGAGAGCATAAGACAGAGCTTTGGAGGTAGCTGTGTTTAGTAAGTGTAACCTGGATGAATATTCAGCCAAGGAGACCAAGAAGGAGTAGGTCAGACATGATTGGATGGTTTACCTAATGAGAAGCTATTTAAATATATAGAATGATGCAGTGATTGATTACTGGGTCCTCAAAATGCTGCCACATTTGACTGCTGAAGCAGTTGCTGGAATGGTCCTGCCATTCTATTTTGCTAATATTCATAGGCTGAGAGATACCAGGCCTATCTTTTTCTCTTTATCTCACCTCTCTCCAACCTCATCTCTGTTCCTAGTTCTCTCCCCTTAGGAAATAATTTTGTAATTACATGGAATGTATTTTGCATTTACTTAACCATGTTTATGTTGCTTTCCTCTTCCCTTATAAAATGAAAGTTTCTTGACGGCAGGGCTTTTTGTGTTTTAATCTTTTATATCTAGTGCCTAGAACATTTAGAACACATATCTGGTACCTAGAATATTTAATCCCTAAAATATAACATTAAAAATGCTTGCTGAATAAATGAAGATCTGAAGTTCAAATATTTTTAACTATTGGAAAGAAGCCAGATCTTATCCATGGGTGGGGAACCTGCTGCCTCTAGGCCACATGTGGCCCTCTAGGTCCTCAAGTGTGGTCCCAAACTTCACAGAATAAATCCCCTTAATAAAAGAATTTGTTCTGCAAAACTAGGACTGAGTCAAAAGACCATACCCAAGGACCTAGAGGACCATATGTGTACTCAAAGCAACAGGTTCTCCACCCCTGAATTGTATGGCCATCCATGCCTTAGAGCATAATTCATGGATTCATGTTCAAAAGAAATAGTAAAGTGAATTCTAAATTGCTAAAAAAAAAAAAAGTAAATATCATTTAGATGCTTTTTTATGCTCAATGTAGTAAAAATGGACATGGAATTCCATGTATTCTATTTTATATGTTCTCAGAAACAACTAAAATATATAGGGGTACAATAAAATCATACTTAGCGCTGTTGTTGAACATTTCCTCATAACCCATCAGACAACAAATTTCCAAAAAAAACATGAGACAAGGACAAATAAGAGACATTAATCCCAAAAAGTTTACTCCCTAAATAATTTAATACTAGAACAAAATATCCCTTTAAAAATAACAATTAATTCCACAGAAATCCCAAGTTTATGTAATTTTGCAGTCACATTATACTATTTATGGTCATTGGCACTTTTAAGCATTTTTTCACCAAAAGCCCCTAATTATTAAAATTGACCAAATGGCCTCCATGTTCCTAAATTTGTTATCGGTGGTTGATAACAGAAAACTGTTACACAGCAAGGAAAACCACACCTAATTCTATCACAAAATTTACAAGTGTATGTGACCATAGATGAAATTATTTTTAGTGAAACATTTCAAATCTGTGTACTCTGCTATGCTATGCTATGTACCCTTGAGTTTCCATTTTTGTTTGTTTGCTGTTGTAAAGAATAAGATATCACTGGAGGACTATGCCTCAAGATCAGGAAAGATTACCCAGGACTGCCATTAGAAGAATCTTTCCTTTTTTCCCCAAACCAACTGCATTCAAGTAGGGAAGACTGTAAAAGCAGAAGATTCTCATATACTTGTCTGTGGTACTTGTTACAATGATGTTGAAAGAACATTTTCATTCCTAAGGAGATGTTTTATTCTTCCCTGCTTGACCCCTTTTTGATCTCCCTGTCCTTTACACAACAAAATCTAAAGCATAATCATATACAGTTCACTCTTTTCTTATAATTTAGTTTTCTCTTCCCAATTGAAATGGTAAATTCAGTTCAGAAAGGAAGCACCATTTAGCATTCTTCTTGAACCTTATGAATACCTTACACAAGTACTCAGAGGCAGGAAAGGGAAGGACAAAATGGAAGAATAGCTACCAGTCTAGTATGACTAGAATGCATAATGAAATGAAATAACCTTAGAAGGCACTTTGTATAATGAGAAATAAAGTTGGAGAGGAAAGTGAGGTCTAGATTGTGGAGGACTTTAAATGCTCAGCTAAGGACTTTGCACTTCATCCTATAGAAAATACAGACCCTCAGAAAGATTTTGACATGACAAGATTTCACAACAGGGGCTTGAAGGAGCAGTGGATGCATAGATTAACAGGTAGTATCTGAGAGTGTTTTGAATTTCTGTATCATAATTTAAAATAGGAATAATGGACTCTTGGCCAGGGAGGAAGTTTACCTAATAAGATATGATAAATATTCATTGATCTGGAATTTTGCAAACCTAACTGTGGTGAAGTTTTAGATATACCATTTCCTCAGTGCAGAGGAAGAAGTTTCACAGAACCTAGCTACATGAGTTTCTGGGAAATGTAGACCCAGATAGCACTGTTTCTTTCCATTCTTGAAAGACTGAGAGACCAGATGAGGGTGGACCTAGGGTTGGAAGAGGATAGGAACTGAGTCATATAAGATGGGGAGAAGTTGGAGGGAACTCCATTGGGAGAGCTTTTTCCAGGAGTTAGAGGGGTCAGATTGTCTTGGCCAATGTTGTACTGCGGTCATGGATCTCTGTGTGCTTTAGACAATGGGTTGGGAGGAGAGAGGCTAATCAAGGGTTTCAAATGGAGTTGGCTGAATGAAAGTTAGGAAGAGATCAAAGGTCAGAGTAAAAATTCACTCCTGGCAGTAACTGGTGCTGAACATAATAACTATGTTCCAACATGGCTGCTGGAAATGTAGTGCAATGGACCAGATGGGACAGCCGAGTGCAGGGAGGGTCCAATAAGTTGGGTGGTTTCTGCAACCAACAATTCATGCAGATAGTGAACTGCCTGTTTCCTCTCTTCTATTTCCATTTGAGGAGAAGAGTCTAATACACTTGAAAGCTGCTGACTTACTGTTTTCATTAGTTTCAAAGCCAGCTAGACAAGTGATTGATCTTAACTCTTCCTTACTGTATGCTTCATTATTTATTGAAAGGGAAAACCAGGAGATAGGGGTCAGTGAATGGCCTGTGGTATATAGAGATAAAACAAAAGAGGTCCAAGTCTTTTGTTTAAATTGATTCATTTTGGCTTGATGCAAATGAAAAAAAATCATACTGATAAACGATGATTGTTATATCTTCTACATATCCTAAGCAAGGAAATAGCAGAATAAAATGCTTGAGTAAGGGTAAATCATGTTCCCTGTTGAAGGGAGTCACTAAGAAAATGCCCACATAAAGGCAGGGGCCATCCAAGAGGGAATAGCTAGTTTTCTGCTAGTCTAAATGCCTCCAAACCTATACTAAAAAGGGAAGAGAAGGGAGAAAAATAGCTACATTTCACTATCAAGCTTGATACCATAGAAATTAGCTATAATAGAGGAAGAATAGTCAAGTCAACAAGAATTTATTAAGTACATAATATGGGCCAGGCAGAATTTATTAAGTTCCAGGCATTATGTTAAGTTCTGGGGATCTAAGGAAAAAAACAATCACTGCTTTCAAGGAGCCTACAGTCTGTCTAATAAGAAGCTTATTGTCTAGGAATAGCAGTAGTGATAACAATAAATTCAAAACGGGTAAAATCTGATAAAGGGGATAGCACTTCAAACCTATGGCTTCAAATGTCTACACAAAAGTACATATTACAAGTTCCAGTCAAGGTGAACTACAATTCCTAAAGGAAGGAAAGACATTTGACTACCTAGCTAATCCCTAAGACATAGTGAGATAGGACTAATGACTAGAACATTGCTCTGGAAAGACATATTTTATTCAAAACAAACAGGGTAGAAAAACTAGGATGGGGTGGGTGGTCGGTAGTAGTGGAACTGTACACTTAAAAGACATCCTCATGTGAAGAAATGTAGGAATCATCCAAGGAAAAAAATGTCTAAAGATCACCTGAGGTAGATTGTCATTGGACTAGCTGGATAGAAAAAGAAAGAAGATGAAGGCATTAGGGAAAGAACTAACTAGTGTAGCACAGATGCCTGATACTCAGACTTAAGTCATAGGTTAGAATGAGACCACCAAGGGAGAGAGTATAGAAAGAAAATACAGGAATGAGTAAAACAGGGCCTTGGCAAACCCCTCACAGGGATGGGTGGGAGACAGAGGAACAATGAGTAAAAGAGGCGAGAAAGGAAAGGTTAGATGGTACACAGGAAAAGAATCAGGGGAAAAAAATAGTGTTAGATACATCAGAAGAGGAGAGCATCTTCAAAATATGAATTAGATGGATAATTTTAAATGTTACAGAAAGGCCAAACAAAAGGAAAACTGAGATTCAGCTGTCAAACTTTAAAACGAAAAAGTTAGTGATCTTAGAGAGAGCAGCTTCAGTTCAATGGTTGGATCAGAAATTAGAATACAAGATGAGTGAGTATTGAGGAAGTTGGTAGAAACTAATACTTTTTAAATTATAAAGTGACTTTACTCAGTTCACCTATATGCAAGAGCATCAAAGTAATGAATAAAATGCCATTCTGGCTTTGAATTCCCAATTGTCATTTCTGTGAGGAATAGTAAGGGATATAGATAATAGTCAGAATTTAAAAATCTTCGTATACTATGTAAATTTGCCTCAGGTATCATCTCCCTTATGCAAATGGGAAAACAGAGAGTGAAATGTTATATACCTTGCTCAAAAATTCGGTGATGCAGTAGCCAAGTTGCCTAAATTTAATCCAAGTAAACTTTTCCCCTAAACCACATGGCATTTAAAACAAAATCATTTTAAACTGAAAGTATATACAATTTGCTGAAAAGGATTTATTAAAAATATTTTAAAATACTATCTAAACTGTATTTAATATCAGACTTTTTCTACATGGTAGCTTACTTTGCTGTACTTACCCCCTCCAGCCCCTCTTTTTTATTCTTTTTGTAAAGGATGTTTCTCTTGGAAATGGAGAGGGGGAGATTAGAAAATGTAGGTGTTATAAAACAAAAGATGTTAATGACATATATTTTGAAAATAAAAGTACCTAAAATTGAAATTTATACATATAGATATGTTTCAATACATACATATAGGTATATAAGTTTTCTTTTCAAAATTTTAAAATGTATATTTTCTTTTTAAAGTAAAATTTTGCTGTCAAGTTTTAGTAAAAAAAAAAATACTAAAAATAAAATGGCCATAACGGTGTGGCATAGTTTGTTCATTTTTTTAATAGAAGTGGTGCTTTTATTATGTTTTGATTGACCTAAAGCCATCCCAGTATATATTTGGTTATAATCTCTACTGTTGGAAAACAAAGAATACAAATTGACACCTTTTTTTTGTTAGTTTTTCTCTTTGCTTGTTATTGGGGCTGTCAATTATATAAGAAGAAAAGGGAAGAATTCTCTTGGCTAAATTCCTAGATTGACATTATTTTAAAGTGGCAGAAATAGGAATATGCAACTATGAATCTTATTTATTGAATTTTAAAGATGACTTCCTCAAGAGCTATTTATGGGAAGGTCTTATTGTCTTCACAGCTATCAATTAACATGGGGTCTTCTTAGGCAGATAACCATAGCTTTTATAGTATTTTGTACTTAAGCACATGATGTTTTTCTTTTCCTTCAATTTTTCTTTTATCCTTAACACTCCCTGTGGATTCCAAGTCACATCAATTGGATGAATAAAATGCGAAGTCAGTAAGACCACACATATTTTCACACTTGTAAGAAAGGATGTACCCATCCACTAGGATATACTCTCAGAGCTTTTCACAATACAATGTATTCCATTTTCTTTCCTGTACTCATTAGTTCATTTTGCCTAGACTTTTATCACAATTAAATTTTGAATATTTTCTTTTTTTATTAGCTCAAAATGTCGATGATCACTTCAAAAGTAAAGCAAACAGGATGAGGGTGTGTCACAGCCTCTAGCATGAAATGTTATCCTGGCCACATCTCTGACAAAAGTAATGGCCTTGTCTTATTGGAACCTGCATGCGCCATTTATTTTTTTTTTTTTTTTGCTTGAGTAGGATATGTGCCTTTGCCCATGATTTTTTTATTATGCAGGATACACTCAAAAGTTTGGCTTGCGAACATCACTGTAATCATGGTTGTTGAAATCCTAAGCACAATCCACTAGTTGTTCTGCCAAAGATCACTTTGCAGTTGTTTGGGGAACAGAAGACTCAAGAAAATGTCTAGGAAATATTACATCCACCTGGGTTTTCACTTGTGAGACATAATTTTCTTCTTTTTTTTTTCCAATTCACAAAATCTAGGTGGGGACCTATGGCCCTGGACATAGTTACCATTAGTGGCTTGAAATTCTGCCTATCCAGTCAAAGATAGAGTTTTAAAATTTCAGCAGAAGTATGTCTAGAAATTTTTTGACTCTGTAAGAGCTCACTAGTCCTGGCTTTATTTTAAAATGGTTTTATATGGACTATTTTTCTAGAAATTTAGAAATAAAGAGGAAGAGAGACATGGAATAGCTTAAATGACAGCTTTAGTGGGTGGCAAATAAAGGAAAATGGTTTTTGGAGAGTTATTTTGAAATTTTGGGAAATTGCTTGATGGCAGAAGGGAAAGGGCCTTTAGAAGGAGAGATTCAAGATGAAAAATTTAAAGAGAACTAGTAATGAAAAAAGTACTCAGGGAGAGGCTCAAGAGTTTCAGTGAAGAGTTAGATTTAGCAAGGAGAAAGGACCATCATTTCCTAAAATTGGAGGAAAGGAGACGAGGAATGGCAGATAAAAGAGATATTTGGAGAAATAGAGAACAAATGAGAGAGCTCAAGAAAGATGATTTTAATCTTCTTGGTAAGGTAGAAGTCAAGGTTATTTGTTGAAAGATGGAAAATGCATGTGGAATTGAGGTGGCTTTAGGAAAAAGGAGATTTGAAAAAGCCATAGTATGGATAGGATAAATCAGAAAAGAGTATGAAGTGTTGAGAGCTCAATGGAGAGATAAACATGGCAGAAAGATCAGTATGCTGTTCCAGAAAAGCCCCTGTCAGATGAGAAATAGGGTGCTGGTGGTAAAGAGAAGATTTCACTTGGGATACAGGAAGATCTCAAGATCACAATTCTAGCCCATGACTGCCATTATCTTTGTTGTTTCATGGCAGCTTTTAATTATTCCTCACTCATGATTAGGGTATCTATACTGGAAGGGAAGTGGACCATCCATAAGGGAGTCAAGTCTGTTTATTTCTTGTAAGGAAGCCCACAAACTGACCTATCAAATCTCTGGAATGGGATGAAGGTAGAGGAGGCAGTGAGGCTTATTGGTGGTGGAAGATGTGGTAGAAATAGTTGCTGTTGACTCTAGAATGAGTTAAAAATATATGAGAGAAGTAGTTGTGGGCTCGAGGGTCAGAAAAGATGTTAGTGGTCCAGATCTGGATAGGAGTCTTGGACGGTCATGTTGCAGATTTGGAGGGGATAGAAATGGGTATGATTGATGATCACTGGAAGAACATGTGGTATGGAATTGGTAGGATGGAGGACTTCTAAAAAAGGAAATGTGCCCTCTAACTTTCAGGATACTATGCCAAAACTGTGGTGACTCCACCCTAGTAATCTGGCAGGGTTTTTTTATTTTATCTGCATTTTTATTGGACCCATGGAATGGTTTCATGATTTCCTATGAATAGATTCTACAACTTAGGAAGAGGAGCTTAATAGCAGGATAGTCCTAGGGTGAAGCCTATCAGGGAAGGAATACTCTAAGTATCCAGAGTCAAGTGCCTATAGTTAGGACTAACTAAATATAGGTTCAAAGTTCTGAAAGGAATGAAATAAAGCCAATTTAAAGGTGATGGCCTGGGAAATGGAGAGTGATCAAAGAAATGGTGATCCTGGTGAAGATAAAGAACAGGTTTAGTAGAAGCATGGCTTTAGAAGGAAAATATTAAAAAATAAAGATCATGCAAGTGATTCTCAGAATTAAAGTTCTTAGAAGTGAAGTAATTTGGAACAATTGTGAGGCCTAAATTGTAACCACCCTTGGACATTTCTTATAATCATAGGATTTAGAGCTGGAAAGGACCTTAAAGATCATTTAGTCTAAGTGACTTACCCATAGTCATATAGCTAATAAGTGGAAAAGCTAGTATTTGAAACCTCATCTTCTGTCTCCATAAGCAGGTAAGCAACACAGTAGATAGATCACTGGGCTTGAAGTCAGGAAAATCTGAGGTCAAATCATGCTTCAGACATTCACTAGCTTTGTGACCCTGAGCAAGTCAACTAACCTCACAATCTCAATTGTAAAATGAGGGGGTTGAGACTCAATGCTCTCTAAGTCCTCTTTAAGTTTTAAATATGTGATCCAATGATACAAATCCAATGTTCTCTTCATGCTAATGTGTCATGCTAATGTCAAGGTAGATTATAAAATTGAGGAGGTTGAACTTGGAGTCCAGGGAGTTAAATTGTCATTAATATAAATATTTAAATTAGTGGGATTGCTAATAGTAATTGGAGTACGAAATAAGATTGTGATCTAAGGGCTAAATATCATTAATGAAAGTGAGAATATGACTTAAGGGTTAGTAGATGACATCAACAATACCCTCAAATGGGTTCTATGAACAAAGAGTGTGAATTTCAATGAAGATGCTGAGTGATGGCACCAGAATGAGGATCTGATATTCACCAAGGGAACAAGAACTATGACAGTTCTTTCCCCTGTTCCTGAAATAAATGGGTCACCATTAGAGAAGGGAGCAAGAATGAGGTATCTCTGGGAGCAGGATAAGCCAATTTTCAGGAGATAGGAGTATAAAGGAAAGATTGCAAGAATAAAAGGGAGTAATAGAATGAGGATTCGACACACCACAAGAAGCAAAAAATAAATTTCAGGAGGGCAATCTAAGTTTAAAATGCTGTTCTCATTTATTATTTTAGAAAATATCTTCATAGCAGCCCTTAATTTTGGTAGATTAATTTTTATAAAGAGGCTACAGAAGTCCCTTGAGGGGCTAAGTTCTCTAAAGCTAAGAGGTTACAATGTAATATATATAATAGACATGTTCTGTCCAAATATTTGCAATCCGCTTGTGATTTTGACTGCCCTTAAAGAAACATTCATTTTACTCCAGATAGTGATATATGCTATTCTTTAACAGCCTTTACCTGCGAAACAAATACATTTTGTAAATCTCTTCAAAAAACATACATTTGTCAAAATGTGAACTTCAGTTCAAAAATGCTTGCAAATACATGTTCAGGCTGGGTGATTGATAGTACAGTATAACAGTATCAAGACTAATTTACATCAACTAACTAAGTTGCTGGAAAAGAGAAGTCTCTAAACTAGTTTTCTTCAGAGCAAATCAAAATACTACACAGAGTTCACAGGAGCAAAGGACATAGTTTTACTCTTGGCCCATAGGAAAATATAAAATATAAACCATTGTTTAAAACAAAACAAAACAAAAAAGCAAATAGTCCATGAATTGTGTAACTTAAGCGGGGAGGAGTCCTTTTTTGTTTCATCTGTTAAACACTTCACCTAATACCTAAACATTTAAGTTAAAGGGTATAAATATATTTAAGTGGATTAGGAGGCACATACTTATACTTACAATGTAACCATTACAGCTTTTGTTTCTGTGAAAGTAACTTAAATCCCCCTTTGAGTGTATTTTTAAAAATTATTGTGTAAGCATAGCAGGCTCATGAGCTTCTACAGTAAGACCTACTCTGAGTCACTGTCTAAACCACTCAAGTTACCTTGTTCAATTTCTTTCTACAGAGTTTTGTTGGATTGGTTCCTTGTGTTTTCCAGACATGATTAGGCTATAGTGGGAGGTTGTAATACTGAGTCATTATGTGGACTGATGAGGACTTCAGTTCACAAAGGACACATATGCAAGTGTTCATCATATAGAAATATGCACTGGCAATGAACAACTTCTGTGGTTTTATGATTCTGTTAACAGAAGCCATTATCTGCCTAGTGTTATTCACTGAGCTTGGAAAAGGACAATTAAATCACAAGACAGAAAAAAATTGGAAAATATATGAGGTCTCCTATAGGGTGTTTCAAGGTCTCTCCTCTCCATGGGATGGCATTAAAGAGCCTTCCAAACGCATGCGCACACACACACACATACACATGCAGATGAATTTTTCTTTAAAAAAGTGATTTGAGGACAAATTTTCTATTACTGAGCCCATGAATCTTTTGCATTGTTTGCCCCAGGCACAGAGATTGCTAATTATTGCTCTGACTGAAACATTGGTGAAGGGTACAAGACACTTAGATTAAAAAAAAAAAAAGAAGAGAATGGAAATTCTAAGTCAGTGAACTTTGCTTCATAGCAAGACATTAAAACATACTGTTAAGGAATTAATTGATGAACATCTAGAAAAGAAAAAGTGATTACAAAGAGCTTCATTAAAAATAAATAAAAAAAAATCACACACACACAAAAAATAGATCATTAAAGTGGGGGGAGGCCAGAGCCAAGATAGAGGAGTAAAAGCAGTGACTTGCCTGAGCTCTCCCCAAACCCCTCCAAATGCCTGTAAAAAATGACTCTAAACAAATTCTAAAGCAGCAGAACCCACAAAAAGACAGAGTGAAACAAATTTCCAGCCCAAGCCAGCCTGGGTGGTTGATCGGGAAGGTCAATTGTGCTGGGCTGGGAGAGGAACACAGTTCGGTGTGGGAGCACAGGCTGCAAAGAATTTGGAGCAGGCCTTAAAGGACTGAATGAGGAGCAGCTGTGGCAGATTCCAGACTTCTCAACCCATGAAAGCCAAGGACAACTTAGAAGGTCAGTAGGAAAAATCTGTGTCTGCGGTGAGAGAGAAATGTGGGGTCCCAGTCCCATTCCCTGAGTGTGGCTCCGGGGCGGTGGCTGCCTCTCAAGCTTCTGGGCCACAGACTGAGGGGGAATCGAGTGGCTGATCAGAAGGGGATTTCAGAGATCTCTCTGCTAATGCAGGATTCTCTTGCTTTGTCTGTGCTTGGATCAGGGTCACAGTTCTGGGTGGCGGTCCTGGGGCAAGTAGGAGTGCTGGCCTGGTGGAGCTTGTAGTGGCTCTGGAGAGGAAATCCTCCTCACAGTTCCAAGACAGAAAAGAGTGTTTGTGGTCACTCATAGAACAGAGCACAGGCCAGGAAAGGAGTAAACACCTCGCCCTTGATCATAGCACCTTGGAAGAACTGAAAATTTTCAGGTCCCTAGAAGTATCTCTGGAAACAGCTGCACAAAACCCCCAAAGCTTGGGACAATACATTCTCCACACTGGAAGCAGACCCCTACCTTAACAAAGAGTATATAACTCAATTAATTGCCTGGGATCATGAACAAGCAGTGCAAAAAGAAACGGACCATAGAATCTTTCTTTGGTAACAAAAAAGAGCAAAACATACAACCAGAGGAAGACAATACAGTCAAAGCTCCTACATCCAAAGCCTCCAAGAAAAATATGAATTGGTCCTAGGCCATGGAAGAGCTGAAAAAGGATTTTGAGAAGCAAGTAAGAGAAGCAGAGGAAAAACTGAGTGTGATGCAAGAAAATCATGAAAAACAAGTCAACTGCTTGCTAAAGGAGACCCAAAAAAATACTGAAGAAAATAACACATTAAAAAATAGCCTAACCTAAATGGCAAAAAGGTCCAAAAAACCAATGAGGAGAAGAATGCCTTAAAAAGCAAAATTGCCCAAATGGAAAAGGAAATCCAAAAGCTTAGTGAAGAAAATGCTTCCTTAAAAATTAGAATGGAGCAATTGGAAGCTAGTGACTTTATGAAGAAATGAAGACACTGTAAAACAAATTCAAAAGAATGAAAAAAGAGAAATCAATGTGAAATACCTCATTGGAAAAACAACTGCCCTGGAAAATAGATCCAGGAGAGATAATTTAAAAATTATTGGACTACCTGAAAGCCATGATCAAAAAAAGAGCCTAGACATCATCTTTCAAGAAATTATCAAGAAAAACTGCCCTGATATTTTAGAACCAGAGGGCAAAATAGAAATGGAAAGAATCTGCCAATCACCTCCTGAAAGAGATCCCCAAAGGAAAACTCCTAGGAATATTGTAGCCAAATTCCAGAGTTCCCAGGACAAGCAGCCAGAAAGAAAAAATTCAAGCATTATGGAAACACAACCAGGACAACACAGGATTTAGCAGCTTCTACATTAAGGGACCACAGGGCTTGGAATATAATATTTTGGAGGGCAAAAGAGATAGGATTACAACCAAGAATCACCTACCCAGAAAAACTGAGTATAATCCTTCAGGGGAAAAATTGACATTCCCTGAAATAGAGGACTCTCAAGCATTCTTGATGAAAAGACCAGAGCTGAACAGAAAATTCGACTTTCAAATACAAGACTCAAGAGAAACATGAAGAGGTAGACAGGAAAGAGAAATCATAAGAGACTTATTAAGGTTGAACTGTTTACATTCTGCATGGAAAGAAGATATTTGTAACTCATGAGTCCTTTGACAGTATTAGAGTAGTTGGAGGGAAAAAATTATATGTATGTAGATAGATAAATAGATAAATGGAGGGCATAGGGTGAGTTGAAGATGAAGGGGTGATATCTGGAGAATAAAATTAAGGGGTGAGAGAGGATTATACTGGGAGAAGGAGAAAGAGAGAGGTAGAATGGGGTAAATTATCTCACATAAAACAGACAAGGAAAGGCTTTTACAGTAGAGGGGAAACAGGGGGAAGGTGAGAGCGAATGAGTGAATCTTATTCTCATCGGATTTGGCTGAAGGAGAGAATAACATACACACTCAATTGGGTATGGAAATCTATCTTACCCTACAGAAAATAGGGAGGGAAGGGGACAAGAGAGCAGGGGATGATAGAGGGGAGGGCAGATTGGAGGAGGGGGTAATCAGAAGCAAACACTTCTAAGGAGGGACAGGGTCAAAGAGAGAATAGAATAAATGGGGGGGTGGGATAGGATGAAAGGAAATATACTTAGTTTTTCACAATATGACTACTATGAAAGTGTTTTGCATGATTACACCTGTATAACATGTATCGAGTTGCTTGCCTTCTCAATGAGGGTGATTGTGGAGGGAGGAAGGGAGAAAATTTGGAACCCAAAATTTTAAAAACAAAAGATAAAAAAAAATTTGTTTTCACATGAAACTGGGAAACAAGATATACAGGAAATGGGGTATAGAAATCTATCCTTCCCTACAGGAAAATTGAAGGGGAAGGGAATAAGAGAGGGGGAAGAGATAAAAGAGAGAGCAGATTAGGGGTATTCAGAATGCATGCCACTCTGGAGTGGGGGGACGGACGAGATGGGGAGAAAATTTGGAACTCAAAATCTTGCAGAAGTGAATGTTGAAAATTAAAAATGAATAAATTAATAATAAAATAATAATAATAAAAATAAATCAAGAAGATGCATCCTCCTCATGAGTTTAAAATCTGGCCTCAGACACTTAATGGATGTGTGCCTCAATTCCCTCATCTGTAAAATGAGCTGGAGGAGGAAATGACCAACTATTTCAGTATCTATGTGAAGAAAACCCTAAATTGGGTCTTGAAGAGCTGGATACAATTGAAACATAACTGAACAACAAAGCCTCCTCTATTAAAATGCAAACTATCTCTGGATGGAGGATAAAAAATAGATCATTAAAAGGCAGTGACAAGAACACAGAATCTGGAGTCAGAGGGCCTGAGTTCAATTCCCGCCTCTTGCACCATCTATGGCCTTGGGCAAGTTCCTTAGCTTCTCTGACTCAAATATGGAATAAAGGGGTTGGATTAGAGAGTTTCATAACTCCCTTCTAGCTACAAATTTATGATCAGGAAAATTATTGAAGTTATTTAGATTTTGGCAAAATATTTGCCAAGGTCTCTCATGCTAATCTTGTGGACAAGAAGACACATGGACTTATCAAGAACACATTGATTCTGAAATGAATGGCAAGCCCAAAGAATAGTGGTGAACAGTGTAAAGTCAACTTAGAAGGCAGTCTCCAGTACTATGCTTCAAGGAATCTATGCTCTTTGTTTTTTAAAATTATAATCAGTGACTTGGATAAGTAATCAATGGCATAGCTAATGTGTTGGATGACAGGGATCCAAAAAGAACTCAATAGCCTGTAACAATTGGGTTGAATCCAATAAAATAAAATTTAATGGAATATATGTTGTTTACACTTAAGTTCAAAAACATTAATTTGACAAGTGCAAGTTGGGGGAAGTGTGACTAAATAGCCATTTATCCAGAAAATACATGCAGATTTTATCAGACTACAAGCAAAGATGACCACAATTTCCAAAAAACTGACGTTCAGTCACAGGGCAATGGAGAGTAGTGTGATTTCAATATTACTAGTGAAAAACCATGTTGACATAGTACTACAAAAGTATAATCAAAGAAATGTATCTCTGGAAAAGTAGAAAAAAATTTGCAGTGAAAGCGAGACATAACTGACGGCAACCTGTGAGCACTACTGGTACCCATAAATTTGTCAAGACGTTTAGACAAAATTTCCTAAGGCATTAGTAAGATCACCTATTCAGCATTTATGGGGAGACATGGAAACATTGCACAACATGAGAACATTTTGAAGGATTTTGATCTGAACCAATGGAGGAAGTGTCATCAATGAGATCACAGTCCTGCTGAAGTAACAAAGCAAATCCAACATGTATCAGTGTTATAATATAGTAGCCAAAATATCTGGTGGAACATTAGGTTATTTTAAGAAAGGCAAGGTATTTTCTAGGTTATTTGACCAGCAAGATAGAGGCCTAACCATTTTCTCCAATCTCCATTAACTTAGCAATACTTTCTAAATTAATAATTGTATTCTCGAGATAGTGCAATTAAAAATTAATCCATAGGACAAGGAAATATGCCCAATAATAGCCTAATGAATTAACATTGGAGAAATCTTTAACCTGCAAATCTTTAACCTGATCAATCAGTAAAATTCTGCTGTCACCTTCCATGTACCCATGAGCTTATGCTTTAGGACTCACACAAGCACTCCCTTCTTGCTTCAGAGATTCTGAAGGAGAGCTTCACTGCATGTCCAGACTTCACCCCTTTTCAACAAGAAACAAAAATTGACTTACTTAGCCAACATAAACAGAAATGGGATGAGAATCAAAGAGAGGGAGCAATCAGACTTCTCTCTGATATAGTTGGAGTGATCCTGAGATGAGGGAAACCCAAGATTGTGGAGACTCTTCCCGTATTACCCACTCTCCTCCATCCCTGAAACAGATGGCAAACACTAATCCAGTCAAGCCAGAGAAAGAAATAACTAGAGTCAGTGAATCAAAAACAAGGCCAACTTGAGTTCCTTCACAGGGCCTAAAGAAAAGGGTACTGAAATCCAGCAATAACCAGCTCTGACTCCACAGAAAGTACACAGGAAGGGTTCATGGCTGGTGAAAAGTAAATTCCTCAACATGGAAGGAGGCTGAGGTAGCTTAGCAATTTAGTCATTAGATATTATACCTACCATCAAAAGAGAATGGTCAGAATATGAGAGAGAGAGAGAGAGAGAGAGAGTGTTCAGAACCAGATCACATAATTCACTTGGTAAGACAGCTGGCATTTCTGGAAACCACATTTTAGAAGGAATATTGCTAAACTAGGGAATATCTTCAGAGGATGATTAGAATGTCTATTGTATGAAACATGGTCAGATAACAGTTTTACTAGATGATATATAAGGTCACTTCCCACTCTGATACTCTGTGATTTTTAATTGATAGGACAAATAAAATTTGAACACAAGTTGAAAGATTCACGACTGTTTAAATTTAGTTCTAAACATGGGCCACTAAATTTTCAACACTTCTTAAACAAGGCAATGTCGTTATCTCCCTCCAAATACTCAGACAGCCTAAAAGATACTCCCATTGAAAATAGTGTTGGAGCCGAGATGGCAGAGTAAGAAGTAAGTCACTCTCACCCTCTCTTATTGACCTCTGAAATTCCAGAAAATATCACCCCAGGAAAAACCCTAGAATATCTGAGCCAGCAGAAAGACAGGGTGTAGCAGTCTTGCAGTCCTGAAAACTCAGAGGATTAATTGGAAAGGCACCTCTCGCTCTGGGGGAGGGGGATCAATAAAGCCCAGGAGGTGTCCCAGCAAGCCAGCAGCAAGCCCCATCTCACCAAACCAGCAGGAGATCCTGAACCCCAGGGTGGTGGAGCAGGCAATAACCAGCTCTGACTCCTTGATCCCTTGATATTCCCACTGAAATAAGGGACTTCCAAACCTTTCTGATGAAAAGACCAGAGTTCAACAGAAAATTTGATTTTTAAATACAAGACTCAAGAGAGGCATGCAAAGTAAATGATGAGCAAGTGGACTTCAGAAAAACCTGGAAAGACTTACTTGAACTGATGCTAGGTGAAATGAGCAGAACCAGAAGAATATTGTACACAGTAACAACGGCATTATGAGATGACTGACTTTGATAGACTTAGCTCTTCTCAGCAATGCAAGGATCTAAGACAACTCCAAAAGACTCACAATGGAAAATGCTATCCACAGCCAGAGAAAGAACTTTGGAGTCCAAATTCAGATGGAAGCATACTATTTGCTCTCCTTTTCTTTTGTTGTTTTGTTTCATTTCTTATTTCTCATGGTTCCTCCCATTAGTTCTAATTCTTCTTTACATCATGACTAATGTGAGAATATGTTTATATGAATGCATAAGTAGAAAGTATATCAGATTACATGCTGTTTTGGGGAGGGGGAGAAAATTTAAAACTCAAAATCTTATGGAAGTGAATGTTGAAAACTAAAAAGAAATTAATTAATTTTAAAAATAATCTTATATTTACCAGAACATTGATGGTCACAAGAACAGAACTACTTCTCTGTCTGAGTAGATCGGGTTCAATGTCATTGTCCATATCTGTTACTCTTACTACTAATTTGTATTGGGCTTGAATTTCTCTGTCTAATGAATACAACAGTTTTATTATTCCTGAAACAAAAGCACAAAGAAGTTTGTTGTATGGTTATCAAGAAATTCCAATATTCACTTGATATTAAGTCTAAGAAATAAGAAAAATGTGAGATGAAAATGAGGATAATGATGCTTACATTATCAATTTTGTGTTATAAGGAATCAAATGATATAATTTATATAAAATGCTTTGCAAACTATAAAACATAATAAAAATACAAGCTAATAGTGGTATTTGGGACTGGATCTATGATTTCACTGAAATAGCAGACTCTTTCTACCAATGTGTATTAGCACCTGCTCTGCAATTTATGATTTTAGACAGTTGCCTGCCATACTGAAAAGTTAAGTGACGGAATTTGCAACCAGATGGTATCAACAAAAATGTGAAATAAGGTCTTTCTTAATGCAATAATAGTTTTTTGAGCTATTACGCAAAGCTTTCTTTCTGTTCTTGTAACCTAGGGCTCATGCCCATTTGCATCAATTTTTCCTCAGCAAACTGAATGATTATTTGATTTTACATGTCTATATCTCATACAGTCTGAATTAGAAACAGTCTAGATCCTCCCAAGTCTTCCCCTGAAGCCGGAAGCTAGAAGACTTAGAATAATCAAATTATCATTCTATCTACCAATAAGGATAACTTTATGCAAATTCCCATGCGTTCTAGGTTACATTCTTATTAATAAAAACAAAAATATTTTTCAAATGTGAATTTCAAATTGATATTCTGATATTACCTGATATTGGTTCAATGTAAAATTTGGAAGGTGTCCCCAGATTACCTCCATCAATTGTATATTTTATGTTATTGAATGGCCAGTCTGCATTTGTAAATACAACGCTCCCAATAAGAGTATCCATTGCACTGTTTTCAGGTACACTGAAGGTAAAAGCTGGCATGTTACTAATTGGATTTAATTCATTTCTATGAGTCACCCATAAAATAACTGTAATAGTAGCTATGGAAAAAGAAACATTTTTATTTTCTCATGTAGCTAAAACATGAATCCAAGTCATTCAGGTTTTGCATTTTCTTAATTTTAAAAATCCTAAAAATGACTTTTCTTAAATTTTTAAAGTAGATTTTAAACTCTTATTTATATAAGCGTCCCCTATGAGCTTCCTTTTATTGTTTACTCAAATTGTTTTTTTTTCAAATTAAGAATTTCATATTAACAACCAATAAAACTTTGTTTCTAAACTCATGTATCTATATACATGACCTACAGCTATTGTACTGAGTATGGGTTTCAAGCTTCCCGTCTCTTCTACCTAGTTTTTTAACTTAGCACTGGCAGCCTAATAAAGAAATAAAGAAATTAATGTCCACATATAAAAACATTTTTTCTTCACTCTGATTTAACTGATTCAAACAAATTGAATTTGATTTGGAACAGAGAACAAACTATATTTAAGTTCTTTTTATACACTTTTATATACCAAGTACATTTAAATACCTCACAGAGTTGTTCCATCAAATGTTATTTTATCAATAAAGTATGAATAAGCCACACCCTAAAGTCTATTCCTTATATATTATTCTTCAGTAAATTCCAGTAGACCAGACAAATTCTGCTCTGGTGCCCAGTCTGAGACTTTGTTCATCACTTGGATTGTTAAATACCATAGTGATGTGTTGGGTGCTTTCTATGAGACACTCATTAATAAGCAGTCCCATTTATATCTCAAAAATCAATACAAATGCAATTTTCTTCATGAACGCTGATCCTTTTCTCAGTAACAACTTCCTCCCATCAGACCCTGAACAAACAGTTTTTCTTTGTACTTCTCTGATTTAATTCAATTCATCTCAATAAACATTTTGGAAAATGTGAAGGAAGAGAGAATATTTTCAGCTAAGAGATTCAGGAAAGGCTTGATGGAGGATATGGCACTTGAAGAAAGAGGATTTTAACAGGAGAATTTGAAAAAGAAGTGTGTTCCACATAAGGAGATGGCTTATGAGATGAATAAAAAGTTGAGTTCAAGAATAGGTGTTAATCTATTATGAATGGAGTATAAGGTGAGTGAGGAGGAGTGTTAATCAGTCCCAAGCCAGATTTCAAAAATTTCAAAAAATCCTGAAGCAACTAATGAGTTTCTTTCTTTTCTTTTTAATTCCTGGCCCTAACAAACACTTTTTGAGGTACACAGACCATTGTCATTTCACTTCCAGCTACCCTCTGGATTCTCTGAACTTTTCTATTTCCTTCCCAACAGCCTTCCCCACCTCCCACCTTTCCAGCCCATGTTATGTGTTATCTTTTTCAATTACAATTTAAGGTCCTTGAGAGGAAACTCCAAATCTGGCACTGTTCTATCCACTAGAAAATAATTAAAAGAGGAAAGACACTAGAATTAAGAGGGATTGGGAAAGGCTTCTTGTAGAAGATGGGATTTTAGTTGGGATTTAAAGGAAGCCAGGGAAACGAGGAGGCAGAAATGAGAAATTTTCCAAGAATGGCAAGCAGACAGAGAAAATGCCCATAGACAAGATATGAATGACTTCATTTGTGGAATAGCAAGGAGGCTGGATAGAAGTATAAATGATGGCAAAAGAAGGTGTAAGAAGACTGGAAAGGGGATGTTGGGCTTGGTTATGAAAATTATGATTCTAGAGATGATGCAGAATCATTGGAGTTAATTGAGAAGAGGAGTGACATGGTTGGACCTGTGCTTTAGGAAAATTGCTTTGATGGCTGAATGAAGGATGTATTAGGATGGGAAGATACTTGAGGCAAGCAGACCCACCAGTTGGATATTGCACTGGTCCAAGCATGAAGTAATGAAGTCCTGCTCCAGGGTAGTAGCAGTTTCAGAAGAGAGAAGGGGGCTTATTTGAGAGATGTTGCAAAGGTGAAATCGACAGACATTGGCCACAGATTGGATATGGGGGGGGTAGGGGTGGGGAGGCAGATGTTAAAAGATAGTGAGGAAGTGAGGATGACATCTATGTGAACTGGGAGGAAAGTGGTGCCCTCAACAGTAGGAAAAATGTTCAGATTTGTGGGAAGGTTTAGGGTAAAAGAAAATTAGTATAGTTTTGATCATGTTGAGTTTATGATTTCTATTGGAATCCAGTTTGAGAGGTCTGAAATGCAGTTTCCTGATCCAGGATGGAAAGCACTGCACTATTTCTTATCTTCTAGACATACTCTTACCTCCCATAATGCCTCTCCCACCCCATCCCCAGTTCAGGATTCTTGTACCTCTCACATAAATTAACTGGAATATCTGCTCTTCTAATACCTTGGTTTAACCAGCTGTTTTGCCCAGATCAACCCTAAAATCACATCAATGCAAGGACTAAAGTATATTAAAGCTTTTAGACTATCATTCATTTTTCTATTTATAACATTGTTGCTATACAGATAACTGCACCCTGAAATACCCTAGTTCTGTAAAACTATTTGACAACTTCCTTTGCTATATGCTTACAAGCTCTGCAGTGCAGAATCTATCTAATCCAATTGTATTCTTTTCCTGAGAAAGCCCTCCCTCACACCAAGAATTAGAAATGCCTGATTTTGGCTTTACTTTTAAATGACTGCAATGCTGTTTCAACAAATTGGGAATTATACGCCAGTTCAAGATCCAGATTGCCATTGGAGTGTGTAAATTTCATTTCTAGGGGTTATTAGGTTATATTTATTCAGGGCTTTAATTGGCAACTATCACATTTAATCTTGGTTGATATTTACCCTCCTTAATTCAGGACAGTACAGATTTTTCCATTGGGTATTCTTGTCTTCCCTTGAACTTAGACATTAAGGCAGAGGTTTTTTGTTTTGTTTTGTTTTGTTTTGTTTTGTTTTGTTTTGTTTTTAAGGCTAACGCATAATAATATATAATTCCACTAAATGCCTAACTTCTACTTGTTGCTTAGCCATTTTCAATCACATCCAACTCTCCATGACCCCATCTGAGGTTTTCTTGGCAAAGATATTGGAGTTGTTTGCCATTTTCTTCTCCAATTCTTCTCCAGAGGCAAACAGGGTAAAGTGACTTGCTCAGGGTCACATAGCTAATTAAGTATCTGAGGCCAGATTTGAACTCAGGAAGATGAGTCTTCCTGACTCCAGGCCCAGCACTTTATCCACTGTGCCACCTAGCTGCCCCAACTTCTAGTACATTTCATGTTTTCTGTTTAATACATTTAAAATAACTGTCAGCTTCTAAATATTTGGCAGCTTCTGCCTTGTTAAAAAAAAAAGATTCTTATGAACTATATCCAATAAATAAATAAGCAATGAAGCACTTATTAAAGGTAATATTTGCAAAGGAAAATACCCTTCAACTCAATGTCACTTCAATTCTTTAGCTAGTATGAATGCTTCAACAAACATTTATGGCCTCTCAATATTTGGTAACTATAGTGATTTACAATGCTTTAAATAAGACCCTACAACAGTCCAATTCCAATGCTTCATAAAATAATCTGGACTATCACTATTTCCCATGCATTTTTAAGAGAGGTAAACTATTGTCATAATGAGGAAGTCAAAAGAACCTAGAAAGCTCAGCAAGTTTAATCTTAATCTCATATCAGTTGAAGACACACAGCAGAAAAATTAAACACTTGCTTGAAATATGAGCATATTTTAAAATGGAGATGAATGGTGGAAGTATATTAAAAATATCAGCATATAAAATAGTAAATGGTAGAGAGAAAAACAGCTTAGCAAAAAGCTTATCATAAAACACATTTATGTCAGATAATTCTAAAATTATTTAGAGATGAAACTAGAAGGAATACAATGAATACATACATATCCACATACATATATGACAGTGGAACCAACACACTTAAATTCTATCATCTCAGTCCTTAATGTGTTGCTCAAGAAAGTGAATATGGTACTAACAAAAACAAAAATGGCTGAAGCAAACCCAAGGAGGTCTGTCTTTGAAGTGACTCAATTTTGAAAAAGCTAAGTGGTTAATAATCAAGATATCTCAAAGGAGAGAAAGCACTAAAGGACTAGAATGAGCTAGTTTTATAAGCAAAAAAGTGATTGAGAGGACATCTATAATGGCAGACTGACATGCATCCTTTCTCATTTCAACAAAATTTTATGACAACGAT
Organism: Vombatus ursinus; assembly: GCF_900497805.2. Taxonomy (NCBI): domain Eukaryota; kingdom Metazoa; phylum Chordata; class Mammalia; order Diprotodontia; family Vombatidae; genus Vombatus; species Vombatus ursinus. Next base: position 19,544,030 of record NW_020954608.1, read on the forward strand.
ATACCAAATATAATGAAGATAAAGAAAATAAGAGAAGAAAAGTTTTTCCAATTGTATCCTGCAACAGATATCTTCACATTTATATACCTGAAAACTGCAAAAAAATATGATTCTCCTTAGTTTATAACTTGTTGACAATTAAAAAGCATTTAATTTAATAGAGTAAAATGCAGCCCTAAGCTTCGCTTCCAACTAGGTATTTCCCAAGTAAATCCCAGAGACGAAATAATCAAGATAACTTCTCATTATTAATATTAAGTGAGCTACAAAAGGATATTATCAAAGTATTTGTGACTGTCATAGAGAAACACATTTTTAATATTAAGTGAGCTACAAAAGGATATTATCAAAGTATTTGTGACTGTCATAGAGAAACACATTTCTCTAAAGATGGTGAATTTCTCCAGATGCTCTTGTTTACAGATGGCATTATGCTTATTTCATCAAACCTGAGAAAACTACAACACCCTAAACAAGATAACTATACTTAGGTATTATTAGGTTTGGCCTAATAATACACACAAATTTAAAATAATTTAATTGTCTAGACCATTAGATGCAACTGAATTGAGAGACCATTGAATTAATCAATATCAGTCCATGTATCTAAGGAGAAACTGCAGATGAACAGTGAGTAGAGCTCAGAACTGAGCAAGATGAAAATTGAGATAGATTACATTTGGGAAATTATGCAGCACCTCCAATTAGGGCGGGGTGCTACCTTAAACAAAAATCCATCTTTTAAACATCAACAATCTTCTAATTCTTCTATATGCCTGCAAGTCACAGAACATCACAGTCTCCAAAGAATCAAAATCTGGGATCACCCAAGAGACAATGAAAAGATATGGGGCACAAATAGGCTACAGTATAGGGATTACTGGCATGCAAGCAATGTTGGGAAATACCCACTCAAAAGAGATATGTCACTGGAAATGGAGGTGTTCCAGATCATATAATGAGAATGAGGAATAAGAAATGAAAAACATGTTGCCATAATGAGAAAAAAACCAAAAACTATACGAAGGCCCTTAGCAATTTTATCAGTTTTCTATGGAGTATTCATGAGATGATATAAATAAGATTTTCATAGCATGAAAAGGCTTGTCTGGTTTGGGGTCTGCACCACTGGAGGAAGTTCCTACATCAATAAGACACCAAACCACTGAAATGTTTAAACAAAATAAATAAGAAATCACTTACTTGATAATTCTGGAGTGCCTCCATCAGATACTCTTACAAAAAGAGTATATTTAAATTGCATCCCAGCAAAAACAAAATTATCACAATTCAATTGGTTAGGCCCAATCTGTAGGTAGGAAAAATTATATCTACAATTATTTTCTTTGCTCATTGAAGTGATCTTTATTATGATTGCAAAAATAGTCATTAACACAACTTAAGGAATCAATTTTTTAAAGAAATGTCTAAAAATATAATGTAATTCAAACTCCTTCAGCTTCAAGGATTTTTGCGAGAAGGCTACAGGGTGGATATGCTGGGAAGGCTAATTTCTCTTTTAGTTCACCTGTATCACATGTTCTGGAGAGTTGAAAAAGCAATATAGTATAAAAGAAAACTGGAGAGATGTCATAGCTGGCAGTGGAAGATTGGGAAAATTGAAAGGTCTTGAATAGAAATAGTACAACATAGATATAGCAACAGGAGATGAGAGATTTAGAGCAGATGCAAACACTATTTTCCTTCTGGATAAACAGTCCAGAGCAGCTGGAGAAGCACTGGGGCACATGGTAAGAACATATAATGGTTGCCCAGAGTGACAAAGAGCTGACAGGGGAGAGGATCACATGGTGGAGAACCAAAAACCAAAAAGAAGACAGTGATAAGTTATGAGAAGGAACAAACTATGACCTTGTTCCTTTCTGGGCTCTTGGGAACTCTTCTACAACTTTTAAAATTTTCTAAGAATTGGTGATAATAATAATCATTGACATTACTTTTTTAAATTTCCCATTTCTTAGGGTCAGTGACTTGTTTAAATAAGTAAGGTGAAAGGTATTTTAACTTCATGAGGGTTCTTCTCATCTTATCCCTTAATCTGTTGTTTATTTGGATTTTTTCCTCAATCAATGTTCTGGACAAATATGAGGAATACAAAGAACTCTAGACAGACTTTTATAAAATAATGTCTAATGAAAGAAGGTGAAAGAATAGAATGGAGTGGATCCAAACTATAACTATGTGAGGAAATGTGAATGAGAATGAATGGACTGAATGCTGATTGGAACTTCAAGCATCTCATAAAAGTGTTATGATGCTTTATGTATCAAAATCAACTCATTTAAATTTAAACTTATTAATCAAGCTTGGCTATTTATATTTATGTTCAATGTTGTTCTAATAAAATATTTCTATTTTTAAAATTCCCAGGGAAAAGATCCCTTTTTTACCCACTTTGCGCTTATAAGAATGCATCTCAACTATTCTTCCAGATAAAATATAAGAGGAATTTCTGGGAAAGAAAGGAAATTAAGAAAGAACCAAGCATCCAAGAAGGAAATATTAGAAACTGAACCTAAATAGAGCCATGGAAACTTACAATGCATGATAGTGATGAGCCTATCTCTAGGGTTTCTGCATGCTGTTGACCTTGACACTTCACAAAATCCCTCTCAATATTTTTGTTTCTTTTCCTTTCCTTCTCTTCACACTAAAGCTAATTGACAAAATAACCAAAGGCTAAATTTGTTTTTAAGTAAGCAACTATCACAAGACTCTGTGTATTATTTTATTTTTTATAAGACAATTAACAAGCACCTAGGCATCCCCTAGAAATTGTAAATCATGGATTTGGAAATATCTAAGGGACATTAGAAATGATCTATTCAAACCTTCTCATGTTAAATTTGAAGACTGGAGCCTAGGAAAGTGAAAAGGGTTATCTGTTAGTAGCAGATCTGGAACCTGGAATTTCTTGAGTCATGTTCCACTCTCATTCTGTTGAACCACACTACCTCTGTCCCTCAACACCAGAAAGATCCATTCATACAGGTATTTCCCTGAGTTCCCATGAACTCAGCTCTATTTCACAGGTATGGAAGCATTATAAATAATGAAGTTACAATGCAGTCTAATCAATAACCTCTAAACTCAGTCTTTGGTATAAAAGCTATTATCAGAGGTGTAGTATCTGAGGAGCCTCCAAACTCTGGGGAATATTTTGGGAAGATGACAACAGAGAGGCAGCAAAGATAATTTGGAACCTGGAAATCAGTTATGATGTGCTAATATCTTTCCGACTCCCTTCACATTTTCAACCGTTCTGAGCTCTAGCTCTGTAATATTTTCAAACTGCAGGGAAACTAGAAATTTTCACAGTGACTCTGAGTTAATTGAATGCTTCTAATTGTTTAGACAATTTCAGAATTTTGTTTGTGGTCACTTTTGTGTGAAAGGCAAACAAGTGACCTTCTATCCCAGAGCCATGTCACACATTTGGTCTCTTGTGATAGCATGGTACAGTGGAAAAAGCAATAAGTTAGAGTCAGAGGATATAGATTTTGAATTCTAAATCTATTTACTATAAGTGTGATGTAACCTTGTGCAAATCATTTCTCCTTACTGGGTCTCAGTTTCTTCATCTGTAAAAAGAGACATTTGAGGTCTCTTCCAGCTCAGAATATACAAGCCTATGATCCTACTCTTAATTCTAACTAAAGATACAGCCCTATGAAGCAAGTAGTTCAAGTATCCATTTTACTTTTTTAGTGATAAGCATATTACTACTTAATTGATGTAGTCATAAAGCTAGTGAGGTGAGCTTCCTGACTACAACTGGTTGGTTCACTCTCCACTGTGCCATGCTGACTATCTCAAGCAAAATATCAGAAGAGCATATATTTATAGCCACAAGTTTCCTTAGATATCATCCACATTGAGCCTCACATTTTATAGATATGGAACTGAAGCTCAGAGATTAAATAACTTCTATGTACATAGCAATTCATTCTAAAATAAATCTTCAGTTGCAACACTTTTGATTTTTAAAAATTCAATAATCTAAATGAAAAACAATATTTACTGAAATATGATGCTTAGTGCTCTACTGGATGTTGCTTAATTTTTTCTAGGTTTTATCAATTTTAATTCATTAGGAAGATTTCTTTAGGAAGGGTTGAGGAAGGAGTAGAAGTGGGGAGGAAGGAGACAAATTGGGAGCCAAGGGGAGACATGGTTTCAGTAGGAGTGAAAAAGGGCAGGGATGCAAAAGATATTGTGGAAGTAGAATAGATAGGCCTTAGCTAAATAAAGGATTGAGGGAGTGAGAGAAGGCAGAGAATGTCCTGAGTAGAATTTAATACACTTAAATGCATCATGTTGCCTAAATTATGATACTTTCTATTTATTATATTATTTAATACAATCCTATGTTGTTTGTCATACTTTGTTTTTTGAAGAAGATCAATGACATCACAATAGTGAGAATTAGAGATATCTTCACTTAAATGAGAATGGGATTTAAGTTAAGCAGAGTTATACAAAATCATTAGCTTCACTCTTTCTTCTGGAGTCACTGAAGTCCTGTGGCAAGACAAAAGTCAGGATGACTGCCAATGGCCTGGGATGCAATGGATGAACTTGACATCTTCGATGTCCGACCAAGCTCTAAGCATTTCACAGTGCTTCCTTCATCTGCTTTCATGGACGTTGGGACAAATTGTCTTGTCCACCAATTCTGCAAGGGAAGTCTTCACAATGCTTCAGGTAGGTATCCTCCTAGATCACCAATGAGTTTAAAACTTGTTGGCTATCTTCAACCTGTTCTAGTCTGTTTGCTGGGATGGTTTTACTGGATTCTGGTCACTATACCTGCTACAGCTCCTGAGAGCCACAAGTGAAAGCTGAGTGACAAGTGGACACCAAAGGTGTGTGAGTAGCCCTGAAAGGAGTTGGGCAAGCCCTCTCACCAGAGGTGCTAGTCCTTCCTGAGTACCTCATACACTACCTATAATAGCATATACCCCATACACAATCCTCTAATAAGTTTATAAATGAGCTAGTTATATTACCCTAAATTCTCACTGCAAAATTTTTTTAACATTCATTGCTGATGATCATTGTAATAACATTTTGTGATTTTCTTCCAAATAAAAAAGTAATTCATTAGAAAACAATTTGTTCTAATGTTGTTCCAATGACTTAAAAATGCATTCCAGCATTAATACTGAAATATCTGTTGGCAATTTAAGGTTAATTTGAAAACATGAGAACATATTCTGCTATCAGCTATTTAAACTACTGAACTTTGTTAAAAATTTTATAATAATAAAAATACAACTTCTTTTTAATCTAAGGGGAATCTCTGTGCCATTATTAGGGAGCAATTTTAAATTACTTTTATTTCATTGTTGGTGAGGGTAAATGTTTCATTTGAAAATTTGTCCATGATCAAGTGATATGTGATGTTATTATTGGGATCTGTTTCATCCTTATCAGTACAAATTAAAGACACTAAGTGAGTTTCAAGTGGAATATTTTCAGGAAGTTCAATTCTACATATGGCAAAAAAAATATAAAGAAATATGTTATTAGCATAACAACCTATATTCCTTCAGGTAAAAAATTAAATTCATAAATATTATTTGAAACAATATATTCAAATTTCAAATGTTTTTCTCCCTCCCCCTACACTAAGGAATTTTCCTTTTAAAAAGCCTTGTGCTGATACATCATCATGACATTGCTATGACTCTATTCTCTCAAAGGTTGTACCAGCAAAGCACAATCTCTGGCAGATTCTAGCAAAATGCAAAAACTTTGAGTATAGATCCAAGAATTAACCATATCTGATAATCAAGAAACAGTATGCTGAATGTAGATATTCTTCTTCTCATTAGTAGTTTGTAATATTAAGTGGTGAATTTATTAGCTAGGAAGCAGATTACAAATAAAAATTGGTGATCCATGGAAGTTCAGTATGCATTGGAATTTTTTCTAAAAGTAGTTATTGTCTAGTTCTATAAATGTATAATTTCAAAAATGTCCTTTTTTTAAAGGAAAGAAAGAGCAATGAAATGTAAGGAAACAGTCCTATCTCACACTGTCTTTCTCTCTCTAGCTGTTTATCTGTCTTTCTGTCTGACATTCAAGGCATTCTATAATATGATGTTCTTTACTTTCCCATTCTAATTGTTGTTTTACTACTAACCACACATTATAGACAAACCATACTACTTTCTGTTTCCAAAATACAAACTGCATTCTCAAATATTTGTAATTTGTCATTGATCTCTATAAGTAGTATACCCTATTTCTCCCACTGCTTATTGAACTCTTTAAAATCCAATTCAAAAACCAACTCTTCTAGGATACTTTCCCTCCCTCATCCCCTGGTTGGCTGTGGTCTTTCCTTCAAAGGTCACATAGTACTTAGTTTCTTAACTGTCTGATACCTTTATCAGGTAATATTGTGAATCATTGGTATGTGTATGTATTTTTTGTAGGCTTCAGGAAAAGGGATTGTACTATATCTAACTTTATACCTCCCCTATCGTCTAACAGTGCTATGCACACAGTAGGTGTGTAATAAATAACAGTTGTATCAGATCCATGCCTTTCTTTATGTTACTGATAAGTAATGTTGAACAGAATGAAATGTTAGAATGACATACCAATTACTCCAAATTAACATGAATTCACTATCTATCATTGAGCTTTTTCTTCTGATCCAACAGTGTAGAAGAATAATCACTGCCTTTGGAGGCAAAGGACTTGTGTTCAAATTTTGGTGTTGTTATTTATTGCCTGTATGACCTTGGGCAAGTTGCTTTCTATCAAGTGACACCAGTTTCCTCACCAGCAAAATGAGATGGTTGAACCAAACAATCTTAAAAACATATTCCAGCCCTAAATTTCCTGGGAAGCATCTCAAATCTCATTCACATACATACATATACACATACATACACACATACGTATGTATGTATGTGTTATATATACATATGTATAATCTTCAAGAGTTTAGGCATGAACTTGCTTATGCTAAAAGTCTCATAGTTAATATTTGAAGTTGTATTGAATTGAAAGTTGCACATTTTTAAAAAAATTTTATAACTATTTTATAGTAATTATACCTCACTGCTCCAACAGCTGAACAATCATTCTAGAAAAGATTCTTTGTTGAGATCCATTCCAATTCTAAAGTTTGGGATTCCATGAGTCCCTGAAAGACCACTAGGTTCTAAGTAGCAGGGAAACAAAGTGCTAAGGTGTTGTGGGAGTATAGGAGGAAGGCAGAGGAAGGATTTTCTTTCCATGACTGGAAGAATATGTTGTTTGCCCTTTGTTTTGCTTCCCCCCAACCCTGATTTGATTCTTTAACATTAGGGAAGAGCTTTGTTTTTATTCCAACTTACACATAATGGTCCTGAGTACACTGTGGTGGGTTATCGTTTACATCCCGTAAAATGACAGTTAGTGTTCCAGTGGTAGAATGCACCCGATCATTGTCATAAGCTCTGATTTTTAATATCCAAAAATGTGGAATGGCAGGATCTTCATAATCCAATGGTTGTGAAATTGTGATCACTCCAGAATCTAAAAGGAAGACAAAAAAAGATCAAGAATTACAAAAAGATCTAAGGGTACTTTATGATTCCATTGACCTTTGGATCCAAGAATTGATACAATAGCCCATCTCAAATACATGATATTTTTATTTGATAGATATTTTCCTTTAATACAATTATGAAACATGAAATATAATATTTTAATACATTTGCATATTTTATCATTTTTCTTAAATGAATTTTTGAAAGCTATCTGGATAAATATTATGATCCAACTCTTTTCTGGATATTTTGAAGAAAGTTTACAAGGATAATACTTTTATTTCCTTTTTTAGACTAGCAAAGTCTTAAATAAAAGTGAGGCTATGTTTTCTACAAACAAAAAGTTTATGTAACTTATAGTTCATTAGCTACTCATAAACAGGACTAGATTGAGATTTATCTTAAAATATGATCCTTCCTCATAAATCCAGAAATCATAGAGTCATAGATGCAGTGCCTCTTGGGGCCTAAGAAGCCAATTAGGCTACACAAAGGTTTGCATTTTAAAGATGAGGAAACTGGCACAAAGAGTTTAAGTAACCTGTCCAAAGGCACACAAGTAGAAAAGAGCCAAGCTGGGACTCAATGAGGCCCACTGACTCCAATATAAAGTGTGCTTCCCGCTGCACCACAAGGCTTCCCTGTATGGTTATCCTCTCTTCTCTTTACCTGCTTCCTAAGCCTCAAAAGCTGCCTTACACCTCTCTGTCTTTGTTTCTGTGTCTCTGTGTCTTATCTGTGTCTCTTGCATTTTCTGACAATTCTTAGCACTTTCTAGATAATTCAAACAAACCATAGAGTTGCCATTAATTTGAATAAATTGTAAGCACAACATTGTTTGGAAATACTGTTCATATGTTTGATATACCAATATTATTTAATTTACATTTTTGTTGATGAGAAGAAGAGGAGGGGGGAAGGAGGAAGTGGAAGAGAGAGAGAGGGAGGGAAGGAAGGAGAGGGAGAAAGAGAGGGAGGGAAAGGGGGAGGGAAGGGAAAAGGATGGCAAGAGAGAAAGAGACAGAGTGCCTGAGTCTGTCCTTTGTCTTTGGAATCATATAACCATTAATAATTGTTGTTTCTACTTCTCTCTTTGCCAAGGTGAGCCGTGGCAGCTACTAGATTTTTGCTTCTGCCTACATGTGTTGGTCAGTCAACACTCTTTTTACACAGAGTTTAACATATGAAAATTCAAGGCAGCTGCCATGTGGATTCAAGAATGAAAAGGAAGCAAAGATTCTGGGACAATGGTTTCCCACCTCATAAACTCATGTTAATAGTATGTTTTTAGAAACCTGTTTCCCAAATCCCATGGAGAGAATCTAACTAGTTTTGTGTGGAATGATGAACACTACCTTTCATATTGCATGTGATAGAAATGTGAATAAAATAAATATTTGTGACTTACCATCATTTATGGAAAACCCTTTAAAAGTTCCCGCAAATTCATAGTGGACAGAGTCTCCTATGTCTCTATCAGTTGCAGTTAATTTGATTAGTTCTCTTCCAAGGGGTAGATTTTCATAAATATTTATAGGTGCATCTGGTAGCTATCTGTGGGGCAAAATTTTTATCTTTTGAAGTAAAAAAGCTTTATTTATTAGACAACATATTTTAAATTTTAACATTTAAATTATTCAGTTAAATTGCATACCTCTTCCTTCTTTTCCATTCTCACTCTCATTTCGTCATTTTTCTTCTTTAAAAAAAAAACAACAGAAAAGCAAAAAGGATCTACATTCTAATTTTACCTCTGAAAATGACCAGCTGTGCAGACTAAAACATGTTAAGTAACTTGATCTGAGTTCACTCATGAATAAAAAATGAACAATACTATTTACTCATAGAGATACTTTGTTTTGTACATTATCTTTAACATTTTAAAAATAATGATAAAATGAATCAATGCAGTACACTTGTATTTACATTACTCTATCCTAGTGGGCATGGTGATTAGAAATGTTCGAATTTCAATACTTAGTTTCTTGCAAAGCTTACGCAAAGACTGGAATTTCATCATTAACATTCTGGATGTTTACTGTGATGGTGCCAGTGCATGACTCCAGAGACACGTTTCCTCTGGTTCTGGCAGCAATCACTATCTGGAAATGCTAAAACAAATAAAAGAAGACAGTACATTTTTACTCCCTCAAATGTGCAAATTAAATTTACTTCACATTGAAAAGAATGTTTAGAAACCTAATTTGAAGATAGTTTGAGACAACAGCATAGTCCAGGGCAACTACTTATTTTTTTTTTAGTCCTTTCATGGAGAATGGGAAATAGAGATTCCTCATGGCCTCAGATTCCTGTGGTTTATGCTGCTTCAGAAATGTGATAAAAATATAAAAACTTTGGTATTTGGCATCTTGTATTTAAAGCAATATATTAAAGTGCCATTTAGACTTACATTTTTTTAGGAATGAAAGGTCAATTACATTTCAGTTTTTAGGGAGAGAAGTCTAAATCACAACAATTCTCTTATTGTTTGGGGGAAATTTTGAACCAAAGGATGATATTTTTAAATTTTGCAAAGCTGATGTTTGAGTCCATGACGCCAAATACAAATAAAGAACAGTATCTTATCAAGATTGATGTAAGTAGGCTTGAAAAGTGAACTTAATAATTAGTGGTACTAAGATACAATAAACATTTGTAGAATTGAATTTGATGGTGAATTGAACTGATTTTACAACTGAAAGTTAATCTCAGGGAACATGTTGGAATGATGAATATTGATTGTACATTTTTTCAATGGCAAACATTTATTGAACACCGATTCATTCAACAATCTTATATTAAATGCCTATTGTGTGCTACACTATGCTAGGGAAGATTCAATTTTCTATAAAATCCAAAGGTTTTTTTTTTCATCATGGAGTTTATGGTGGAACAAGGGAGATAAGCCTTATATTGAACTAACAAGCTTTTTTTTAATGCCATATGATAAATGATAGACAAAGAAAAAAATTCAAGAGCTCTGCCCTCATGGAATCTATATTCAACAGTAAAAGACTTGACAATCTAATATATACCAACATTGTCCATTTTTTATTGTTTTGTTTAGAATATATAAATTTAAATCTAATGACTTGGGAAAGAAAAAAACTGGAAAAACTCTAATATATTAAACATATCTGCACTGAACACACAGTATGTCTAACCTAAAAAATGTGCTAAGATTACTGATATTTTTGTTAGATACATGGCTATTATGATATTGATAAAAGGAGGGCTAAAGAACATTACTGTAGGTCATATCTATACTGATAATGATATAACTATGAACTATTTAATGAATAAATGTTTGAAAAAATGCATTTATTCATTTAACCAATACCAAGTCTCTATTATATGCTGATTTATAATTCATGTTATTTGTTAAAATGAAAAATAAGATGAAATACTGGTCTGAATAAAGAAAAAACTATTAAATCTGTTTAAAAATAAATGAAGCTGGATGTTTTCCTCTTGTTTAACTTTTTTTCTTTTACTAACTTGCCTGACAAATAATTCAATAGTCTGTGTACATAGAGACAAACTTATACAAGGGTTATTTACTCCTTCAAGCCTCTATGAAACTGTTCTACAAGCATGGAGTACATCAAACAAATAAGAGAAGACAAAATACAATGAGGCATAATTTGGAAAGGTTAACTGAAATCTGATTTGATCAACATACTACTGGTAAATATAAGTTCTAAGCAGTTCAGAGACAGATACAAATGGCCTAGACACTGTAGCAGAGAAAGAAAGCAGTCTCCCAAAATGTGATCAATGGAACACTGAACAGATCTGTGTTGTATGAAAAGGCATTCCATGAAAAATATTGATGTTAATAATATTCTTCTTTAAGATATCAAATGTTATGTGAAAATATATGTGATGTGGAACAACTTTATTTTGCTTTAAATGTCACTAATTTTCCCCCTCTAGTTAGAATTGTCCCATAACCTGACCACAAGTCATGAATTTATAAATTCCATCAACATTTTTCAAACCTCAGGGAATTCTGTGGCCTAGAAGATGATTTACAAAGATAGATATTGGAAGTTAAAATTTAACAACCAATTTTTAAAAAATAACTTTCCTAACTGTCCTCTCTCACCTCAATCTTACTAGATAAAAATAAATTTTGAAGTATGTATATTGATCTAAGAACTACTATATCTAAACAAAGTAATTCACTATGGGGAGCAGTTTACCTCTTGCTTAAAAATCTAAGAGTCCAAGTTCCAGGAAAACATAACCATCAATTCAGGCCTTGTTTTTTTTTTCTTGGGGGTGGTGGGGAATGAGGGAACATGTGTACTTAAGAGACATTCTGGGCTCAGCAATGGTGACCATCTTCCCCTGGTCCCCAGTAGTCCCAAAACCTAATCTAGTAACCATGAGGGCATGAGGGTATAGAGGTGCAGACTCTATGAACAAAACCATCCATCCTCAAACCCTAAATACTATGGGAAATTTTGAGAACTGGAACAAAATAATTCTGACAGTAGGAATTCTTCATTTTCCCCCTCTTTTGAAACTCAAGTATTTTAGCTTAAAAATAAAATAATATGTTACATTCAAATGATACCTTAATATTACAAAGACAAGTTATTACACTTGATTCTCAAACCAAGCTTACAATAGCAAAAAAAAAAAAAAAGGTTGGACTTGGTAGTCAGAAGAACCAAGTTTGAATCTAGTCTATGCCACTTATTAATTCTGACATTGGGTAAGACACTCAAACTCTATGGATCTCATTTTTCTTATCTATAAAGTGAGTAGTTTGGACAAAATCATCTCTTAAAGTTGCTTTAGTTCTAAATCTATGAGCCTATGATCCTCATTTTACAGTTAGGGAAAATGAGGGTTAAAAAGATTCCATAATGTACCCAAAGTCACAATCCCCCAAAAAGTGGATCTAGGACTTCAATCCACATCTTCTAAGTTCCCAATCAAGAGCACTTTCCTTTAAACCATGTGATATACACATGAAGAAGAAGAAGAAGAAGAGGAGGAGGAGGAGGAAGAAGAGGAAGAATAAGGAGAAGAAAATTACACAATAGAACATAGTCACATATAATTATTTTGTGAAAAGAGGGCTATTGGGGAAAGTTCAAAATAATAGATTATTAAATGATCCCACTAAAGAAGTAACAGCATCTCTATTATTTAGATATTTGAAATAAAAATGGACCAAAAGGCAGTGAATTAATGGAATGATTTATTATTTTTTTCTGATCTTTTGTGCTTCATTCTTCCCTCCAAACATTCACTAATTTGAATTTAATCAGAGATTTTAAAATGTAGGCCAGATCTCTATGGTAAATCAAAGCCAAAGGTTGAATCCATTTTCCTGATAATTTAATAAAATAATATATATAATTCCATTTAACTACTTGAAATGTTACCTCAGTTCTATTTTTTTCATGACTATGGAGACACAAAAAAATGCTAAAACAATATGTTAATGAAATTTACAAAATAAACGTTAAGAATGTTAGAGTGAGTTGCATATGGGGGCTTCTCTAGACTAATAAAATTGCATATCTGAACTCTGCACACACACAAATACATACATACATATACATACATACTGTACATATACACATATAAACACATATATATCTAAATATATGCACATATATACATACACAAAATACATGTATGTGTAAGTGCATTTTACATGTATATTGTATGAACCCTATGAACATTTAAAATGTTTATTCTTATTTTCAATTGAAACACTGTTTTATAATTGTTGAAGAGCAAACATACATAAAAAAATTATGTTGGATTTTAGTAGTGGGAAAAAATGTTCTCAAAATACATATAAGCACTAAAAAATGAGTGAAATTTTCAGATTTCCTTTGGGAGATTTTTTTCTTCAATTCTCACCTTAAGATTTGTTTCATAGTCCAGATGAGGTTCAACAGTTTTGGAAAGAATGCCATTTGTTGAATCCAAAGCAAAGTAATCAGTGGCATTAACTGTAGAACTTAATATTGAAAACTAGAAAAACAAATAGTTAATGTTTCAGCAAAAGCATGTTTTGAGTCCTGACATTGTTGAAAGAATCTTATTTGGCAAGACTTAAGCAAAAATTAATTTTGTGAAGACAGTTTCCATAAAGCAAAGCAGAGCCTTCACCCAGTTCCAAACTTCAAAAACAATCCATACATTCTTTCAAACCCTTAGTTGTATGTTTCCCAATATCTCTAAGTCTCAATATTACAGATTTTTAATAAATATTTACTGTTTGTTGAATTATTAGTTGGAATTGCAAAGATGAATTTTTAACTTTGATAATAAATAAAGTCATTTTCTACTTCCCTACTCAAGTAATCACCACACAAGGGAAAAACACTGTGTTATTTGGAAGAAAATACCTGATTTTAGCTCCATGTCAGTTGTCTGCACATCCAAAAGAAACTACAGCTTTGGACAAATACACTGTTTTTGTGGGCATCAGCATCCTTCCACCCACAGCTGTCATTCTATGATTATAACTAACTTTTTTTAAAAGTGAAGTTGCAAACTTACTAAAAAGGCCTGCCTAACTAAAGAAAATCAAATGAAATAATAATAATAACAATAATACATTTTATTTTCTAGACTGAGGTAGTATGTTTAAAATAAGAATCATTCTCATATTAAAGTTTTTTTTTTTAGCGAAGCTCTTAATGACATGAATAATACAATTAATCGCTTTCAATCTATTTCCCAACTTTTTGAGAACAAATTGGCTTATGTTGGCCTGTCTTTCATTAGGCAGCTGAATTGGTTACTTTACAATAAAATTTAATTAGAGATTATAAAAAAAAGACTGACTTTCCTCTTTCTTTCCCGATTGTCAAAGTTTTGTTGTCTTTTTCTTTCTTTGTGTGTGATTTGGGGAAAGGGGGTGTGGGGATCCCTGGTGGATTAAACTAGATGAGTCTTCCAAAGTGGGCAAGCTAAGGAAGTATCTGAATATCTTCACTGCCAAGACAGATCTCACAGGGGGAAAGGGTATGTATGAGAAAAGGATAGCTGGATATTCAGAACAATGAATGCTTCATTATAATCAATTTGCCATGTGCAAATGCTCTGCTTATAGACTCAATTCTCTAGAGAGCTGTACTTTAAGCTTCAGTTTTAACATCATCACTCAGGGAATTAGAAAGAGACAAACTAAAATACTCAAATAGATTTATGATTTCATCGGTATGGGTACTGCCTCCTCCAGGACAAAATGCAATCTCTCCTTTCCTTCTCATTAAGTCTGCTTCTTGTATGTTCATGTTTTTCTTTAAATCTTCCACAAATGATCTAGTCAATGCATTTGAGGTTCTTGGGTCCTTTTTCATATTTTATGAATATCAGTGCTATGCATAGGCTATTCATCTATTATCCTTACTTTCTCCTTATATGCTCTGTCTACCACCCTTTCCATATATACCTGCCTGGATGATGTTCACTATAATGCAAATGGCAACATAGTCAGGGGAAGGTTGCACTCAGATTCAGGAAAGACGTGGGTTTAAATGTGTCTTGTGGCACTTGATACCTGTGTGACCATGGTCATTTTACTACTTAATATTTCCAAGTTCTCCCACCTGTAAAATGGGAATAATAATACCTCACAGGTTTATAGAAGGGATCAATTTAGGCAATGCGCATAAATCATTTTATAAATCTTGAAATACTACATAAATGCCCAATATTATTTTTCTACACATTATACAGTTGGTAATATGCCCTAGACTTCTTGGTACCACTATTCATCATTCCTTTGGGTCACTTGTATTTTAAATTATTTGCCCATGATTTGTGGCCATAAACTACCTCTAGGATGATATTGGTGTTAAAAAAAAAAAGATGAGCATTTCAAGAAACAGCAAGAAACTTCAAATCCTGGAAAACATTTAGCAGTTTCCTTAAAGCGATCTACCTTGATTTGCTCTTTCTATTCAGTTCTAGACCCAATTCCTTCTCCAATGGCAGTATTACTCCAATGAATATGTCTTGATACACTAATTCAAAGGGCTACAATTTCAACAGAACATCATAAACTTGGCAACATGCATTTTATTTGTTTGTTTTTGTTTTGTTTTGTTTTTTGTTGGGCAATGGGGGTTAAATGACTTGCCCAGGGTCACACAGCTAGTAAGTGTTCTGCGTCTGAAGCCTAGTTTGAACTCATGTCCCCCTGAATCCAGGGCCGGTGCTCTATCTGTTTCACCACCTAGCTGCCTAGCAACATGCATTTTAACATAATTTGTTTTTTACTGTGTGAATTACTGAACATTTCTTAAATAACAGAGGATTTTATTCAGGAGGACCTGTGACATTGTAGCGCTTGATACAAACAGCACCATGATATCCATTAAAAGGTGTACATGGAAAACCTTGTCATTAATAGAGAATATTTCTATTTTGATTATATAGAACATATCTTATATGGTACTTATAAATGACAAGTGAAGCTATCTTTTTATTTTATAATTTTCTTGGTGTTAAAATCACATAGTTATCAGTAAAAAAAAAGATTTCTGTGGTTGGCATTGTCATAGAATCATTTATGTTCTTAACAATTTGTAAAGGAATCACTTTGAGAAGAGTTTTTAGGCAGTATTTTGTTTTTCTATATCAAATTATTTTGAAAACAAATGAAAAAGGGAGAATAATCTTAAAGATATTCTGTATATCTCTTAGTTCTATTACTCTGAAGATGTAGCTAACTAGAAAATCACCTATAAAAGCCTACTTTTTCCTTCTCATGTTTTTATTGGATATTCATAACACCTGCATAAATCATTCTTATGAAAATCCTCATTGTTAGAATATAAAAGAAAATGATCTGTAGTTGTTGATGTCTTCTCAAGTGCCAGGGTAGGGGAGCACAAAGGGGAGGAGTTAAAGTATTACTATACATTAAATTCTTTTGGAATTTTCCTCTGTTTGAAATTTTCTTGAAATTTTTATTTTTTAATTTTTATTTGATATCTTATTTTAAATTACCTTCATTCCTGAATATATGCCTTCGCCATACTACCCTATAAGATATCCCTTATTAAAACAAACTAAAAAAAAAGAAAGGAAAAGAAATTAATCAAAACTATAGTATATAAAATGTTCCACAGCTACAGTTCCCAACCTTTGTAAAGAGGAAAGAGTAGTGAATTTTCTTTTTTTCTTCCTCAGAGACAAGTTTGTTCATTATAACTTTGTAGTATTTCTTTTCCTTCCTTCCTTCCTTCATTCCTTCCTTCCTTCCTTCCTGCCTTCCTTCTTTATATCCTTGTGAGATGATATGAGTCACTATCTTCTGTTAGCTTTCTCCATAATGGATTGCACATGAATTTGTACTCCAAATGGAGGTACTTGCTTGCAATAAATCTCTACTTGACAAGGAGATCACATATTTGGTTCAACAGTTTCTAGCATTTTCTGTTCTTATCAGTGTGACAATTGTTTTTCATTATTTAAACTTAACAAAAATAGTTGTAATACATGTCAACTTTTTTTTTCCTTTTGTTTATGTCTTACTCTTCAAAATTAACAGATGATTTAAACAGGCTGAGTTAGAGCAGCTACAACTGCACACAGCATCTTCTCCTCTTTACCCTTTCATTTACTGTAATAGCAATTTCAATGTTTCTTTAACCAGTGGATGATCTGACTCCACATGAAAAGCTCATTCTCTAATTATTCCTAAGTCAGTTACCACTCATTTTCTGCTTATAAACTATAGTCTTTGTTTCTATTTTTGCTGTGACATTAATCAATGCTCATCATGACCAGTAACCACATACAGCAAGATATCCATCAAAGACAATATAGTTTCATGCCTTGTAGTCATACAACAAGAATAAGAGTATTAGTATTAAAAAGATGGGACTGGAGCAGCTAGGTGGCCCAGTAGATAGAACTCTGGTCTTGGAATCAGGAGGGCCTGAGTTCAAATGCGGCCTCAGACGCTTGACACTTTCTAGCTATGTAACCCTGGACAAGTCACTTAACCCTGATTGCCTCACCAAAAAGCAAAAAAAAAAAAAAAAAAGATAGGTCTTCTTTCATGTAGAAGTTTGGAGTCATTAAAAGAACTTTGCAATTTCCCAAAGATAAGCTCTCTTCCTGTTCATTTGGATGTGTATGTATATGTATATTACATATATACATATGTGTGATATCTGTCTAAAATAATTTATAAATACTAAGAAGGAAGGAATTATGTGTATTCATAAGCAGACAGAAAGACACATATAAGAGGTATCACTCAGAGGGAATTAGAAAGGTAAATAGCTGATGTGAATAGTCTGTAATACATTGTCAAAATAGTTACAAAAGAGTAGTAGAAGAAAAGATGTCATCAGAAAAATGCATGAGCAAAAAATGAAGGTGGACTAGTCACATGGTGAAAATGAGTAATAACTAGTGAATAGTCCAAGGGCTCCACTGGTATCCTTGCAAGTTCAAGATAAGAGTGAGAGATCCTGTCATGTTGGGAGAAACCTTTGTAGTGAAATTATAAGGGGAAATGTATAAGAGTGAGAAAGAATGGGATGGATGGCTGACAATCTGGAGAGTTAGAGGGGAAAATATACATTGATGAGATCAGAGATATCCATCTAAAAACAACACCTATGGGTCAACTTCCTGGTGATGATCTAATCCACACTTCACTGAACCACTCCTCAAATAGCAAGTATGAGTCCATCATCAGGCATCCAGTGACAAATAATTGCCAATTGATTGCTGTAATAGAAGCTCAGAATAACTGAAAAAGGCTAGGGACTTGATTTTCAATTCTATAGAGACTTGACATGAAAGAATATGAAATCTGTTATACTATGTTTCAGTGTTGTAATATGATTTATCATGCAATATATAATCTAAGAGATTAGATAACTTTTTATTGCTATAATTAGAATACAGACCATTCTTACTTTATAAAATCATGGGAAAATCTAAAATGATTAAATTGTTCTTTATTTTATTCTTCTAACCCTTGCTAATCTGTAACTATCCTGTCATCCCTTCTTGATTAATCCTACAGAACATTGAAACCAGAAAGCACGTAAAGATCCAGAATATCCTTTATGTGAATTGTGTGTGTAATAAAGAAAATATGTCTGAAGTGGGATGTATAAAAGGAAATGAAACATGAAAGGATATTCGATCAGTTTGTATAAATGTAATAAAATGGATGAAAATAAATGTGAGCACAATTTTTACATAGTGTTCTCAGTCCTCCTATGACAGTTTATTGCCTTTTCTTTTCAAAATGCATTGTACTTATTCTATGAAAACATAAAATTTCTAAAATTTGAAATAACAAATGCCAACTGAAATGATTTCATGCTCATTACTAAAAAAAATTTTATAGTCAACATGGAAGTTAGGAAAAAATAAATCAATAAGAATGATCATTTTAAAAGAGTATGAACTTACTTCAACCTCTTGACCTGAGTCTGGATCTCTTGAAAAAACATGTATATGAAAGCACATGCTGGAATGTTTTCAGGAATAACTACAGAGATACCTAAACCATTACAGAAACCATTATGACTAATAAAATAGATTACTACAACTTCTATTTCTTACTTGAGACTGGTCCTGCTGCTAACATTTATTCCTCCATTGCAGGCTCTTAACTGAGAAACATCACAGCTGTTTTGGTGACTCCTTGCTTTTCAGGCTAGCCAACATGTCTCAGTATCCTTGAGTCCCTTCTTTTACGCACTTCCAGATTTGGCCAAGTGTAAATTGAGGGGGTGTTTAAATGGCCAGTCATGCTGAGCAGAATGTGGGTGGTCACTGAGACATGATCCATCCTCAAAACAGCTGCAGAATTTAATTGAATTGTTTGATTCATTCATGTCAAACTCTTGGATAGCCTACTTTTTCCTCCATATCTTTCCTCCCACCAACCAGAAGCAATAGAACACATATGGACACACACACACACACACACACACACACACACACACACACACACATACATATATCCTCTTGCATTACCATAGCTTCTTCACCTGTCTTGGAAAGCTGCCTGAGAGAAAGTGAAAATCTATACACTCTATCCCAATGTAGAGTGATATGATCTCTTTTATTCAGTGAGACTTAACAGATGAATTTTTTAAAATGAGAGAATTCTTGCTTAATGCTATGCCAGAAATCAAAGAAACAGAAATCAGAGGACAGATATATTGATAAGGGACAAATCCATTGAATCAAAGGATCATTATCATAGTAGGTAAGCCACCAAGTCTGAATCATGTGTTGTGACTTTTGTAAAGAATTTCTGAGTGCATCTGTCTGGCTTAGTTATTTGACCTGTTCTGACCTTGGAGTTCATGCGATACCATTTAGAAGCAGATATTCCAATTTAGTGATCTGCATTTTGTTTGAATTGAGGCAGACAGAAAGGCCATGTTTGTAGACTGAATTTCTATGGATGAAGATGTAAAAATCACCCATCCATGCCTCCTAAAAATAGCTACAGTGGGGAGTGGGGCATAGAGACAAGATGGCAGAGAAAAGGCAGAAATCTGCCCGAGCTCTCCCCAAAACTCTTCCAAACAATTTTAAATAATGCTCCAAAACAAATTCTGGAGCAGCAGAATCCACAAAAGGATGGGGTGAAAAAATTTTCCAGCCTAAGAAACTAAGAAGGTTTGCAGAAAAGGTGTGCTGCACCAGGGTGAAAGTGGAACACAGTCCAATACAAACTGCACCCCAGCAAACTAGCAGTAGGCCTTGGAGACAACTGAATCAGTGGTGGCAGTAGTGGTTGCCAGATCTCTCAGCCCACAGATGATAAAGCGGTGCAGAGACAGCTGGTCAAAAGATTACGGAGGTCCCTTTGCTGACACCAGGGGCAGGACTCTGTTACATTACCCACACTTGGATCTGGGTCACAATCCTGGGTCTCAGTGCCAGGGTGAGCAGGAGCACTAGAACACCAGAGCTTGAGTCCACAGGGGAGCTGGGACCCTGGTCACAGTTCCAGGGTAGAAAAGAGTACTTGTGGTCACTCACAGACCAGAGCAGAGGCCAGGAGAGTGATAAATACATCTCTCCCTAGATCATACCACCTTGTAAGAGCCAAAAACTTATAGGTCCCCAGAATTATCTCTGAAAACAACTACACAAAAAAACATGAATGTTGGGACAGTGCCCCCTCCACTTGGGAAGCAAGTCCCACTTTAGCATTGAGTTAAAAGTCAAGAAGTAGGCTGAAAAAATGAACAAACAGAAGAAAACTACCCTAACTATAAAAAATTAATATGGTGACAAGGAAGATCAAAACACAAAATCAGAAGAAGACAACAAAGTCAAAACTGCCACATCCAAAGCCAAAAAGAAAAACATATAAATTGTTCTCTGGCTATGGAAGAGCTCAGAAAGGATTTTTTTAAAAAATTAATTTAAGAGTGGTAGTGGAAAAATTTGGAAGAGAAATGAGAGTCATGCAAGAAAATCATGAAAAAAAAGAGTCAATAGCTTGGTAAGGGAGGCACAAAAAATACTGAAGAAAATAACACTGAAAAAAACAAACAAGCCAAATGGTAAAAGAGGTACAAAAATTCACTGAAAAGAAGAATCCCTTGAAAAGAAGAATTAGCCAAATAGAAAAACATCTCCACTGAATTGAAGAACTCCTTAGAAACAAAATTTGCCAAATGGAAAAAGTGGTATAAAAAAAATCACTGAAGAAAAGAACTCCTTAAAAAGTAGAACTGGTCAAATGTGAAAGAAGATACAAAAGCTCACTGAAGAAAACAATTCCTTAATAGTTAGTATACTGATTCAATCATTCTGTAGAGCAATTTGGAACTATGCCCAAAAGGCTATAAAACTATGTATACCGCTTGACAAAGCAATACCGCTACTTGATCTATATTGCAAAGAGGTAAAAAAGGAAAAAAGACCTGCATGTGCAAATTTATTTATAGCAGCTCTTTTCATGGTGGCAAAGAATTGGAAATTAAGGGGATGCTCGTTAATTGGGGAATGGCTGAACAAGTTGTTGTATATGATTGTGATGGAATACTATTGTGCCATAAGAAATGATGAGCAGGATACTCTCAGAAAACCTAGAAAGACTTACATGAGTAAGTCATCAAGTGAAATGAGAGGAACCAGGAAAACATTGCATACACTAACAAAAATATTGTATGATGATCAACTATGAATGACTTAGCTATTCACAGTAATACAGTGATCCAAGGCAATTCTGAAGGAGTTTGGTCTGTCTTTTGCTCTGTCTCTTCTTTTACAATGTGACTAACATGGAAATTTGTTTTGCATGACTGAAGTATATAACATATCAAATTGCTTTCCTTCTCAGTGGTGGAGAGGGGGGGAGAAGGGGAGGGAGAGCATTTGGAACTCAAAAAAATTTAATAACATGTTAAAATTGTTTTTACATGTAATTCAGAAAAAAATATTAAATAAAAAAATAGCTCCAGTGTTCTGGCTGAAATGAGGAGCAATGACCTTAGAGAAAGATCCAAAGATACTCTTTTGGTCACAATGAATGTGGTGCTATGTTTCTATTGCTACTATTATTGGCTTACATCGTTATATGGGCTACAGACACTTTGAACAGTCAATTTCACATGGGACAAAAAACAGCTTGATCTTAATTAGAGCAACATATTCTGCTCCACCCTGGAGTTGGATTGACTTCTCCTAGGTTCACATGTTTCCCTTTAATGCTGCTTTAGTCCATTCTGGAAATGTAAAAGGAATCCACTATTTTTTTAAAAAAAACTGAAGAAAGAAGGTGAAGCAATTATGTAATATTTGACACCTTCATCATTCTCATTCAACAAGCTGAGGCTTTTAATCCAGAACTACATATGCTATTTTCAAAATGTGAAATTCTTCTCTTTAGAATCACTGTTTCAATATTTATTTTGGTTGTTTCCTTTCAAAAACTTGTCTCAGAACATTAATCTTTGTTGTGAACATTGAAGGCTAACATACCTCCTCCAGTAGAAAAGCCAGAATCACAGATAACAGGATCATCTATATTCTCTACAAAAATTGTAAATAAGTAGGAGCTGGTATTATTTCCATTATCTTTGGCCTCAATTTCCAAAGGATAGGCATTAGGATGATTTGAGTTGTCAAGAGTCAAAGGCTGAAGCAGAGTTATTATGCCTGTTACTAATGAAAAAAAAAAGAAATTATGAAACTGGAATAATAGGGCCTCTTTTAACTAACCTGAAGGATATACCTTTTTCTTCATGAAGGAAGTTAATGTTTAGTAATTCTTCATGATCTGATTTTTTTTTACATTAGAATAGTCATTGCTTAAATTTTAAAAACTGAATATTAAAAGTGACTTTTATTGTCTATATTTTCTTCAGGCTTCCATATTTTCATGTTCTCTTTATGTTCATTTATTGTCCAGGCAAATGTAGTACTCAATATACTAATGGCCATTTGAATGAGCATTTTTATTTCAGTAAAAGACTCTTAAAAATTATCAAGCCTTGCAGAATATAGGAAAATACTTTCTAATGATGGAATTTTAGGAAATCTGAGAAGCCATAAGAGATATATTTTTAGGCAGAGAATATTACCTAGTGTTCTCACATCATATCATAAATGACAAATTGTAAAAAACCAACTACACATTTAACTTTAAGATTAGAAGATTAAGCCTGTAAGGTAACTTGGGGGTGTGGTGGATAGAGTGACAAATTTGGCATCAGGAAGACCTGCATTTGAATCCCACCTCATATTTGTATTAGCTATGTAACTCTGGGAAAGTCATGTAACCTCTCAAAGTCTCAGATTTCTCTTCTGTAAAATGAGAATAATAATAGCACCTGCATTAAACGTTGTTGTGAGAATCAAATAAGATTATATATATATATATATGTAAAATCACCTTATAAACCTTAAAGCATTATATAAATGTTAGCTATTAATATCTCTATTAAATATGTTTATACAAATTGTATAAAATCATAGGATTATATAAATAGATACAGAAAAGGCCTTCAACAAAATCATTCAAACAAAAAAAAACATGAAGTATAAGAATAAATGGCTTTTTTAGTTAATAATATAAACTATATATATATACAAAACCAAGAGCTAACAATATTTGTAATGTAAAAACACTAGAAGTCTTTCCCAAATGTTCTAAGGTAAAGCAAGAATGTTGATCACCACTATTATGTATCAAAGAGTTGTAAAAATATAGTTTGAAAGAATATATATGTATTTCATAATGCATATATTGTTTATGAATTCTATATAATTGGCACATTAATATATCCCATGTATATAATACATACACTTATATATCCGCCCACCAAGATAAACAACAAATAGATACATTATCTAGGCAAAAAAGT
Source organism: Vombatus ursinus (assembly GCF_900497805.2). NCBI lineage: Eukaryota > Metazoa > Chordata > Mammalia > Diprotodontia > Vombatidae > Vombatus > Vombatus ursinus. Next base: position 19,567,956 of record NW_020954608.1, read on the forward strand.
TCACATCATTAATAAATTTGGAGAACAAAAAAGAAATTAGCTCTTGGGTCACCAACAGGACAAGAATTTATGACCAAACAAAGAATAGGGAGGCCACAAAGATAAAATAGATACTGATAATTACATAAAATTTTTAAAGTTTTTATTCAAACAAACCTAATGCAACTAAGATTAGAAGGGAAACAGTTAACTGGCAGAAAAACTAATCTTTGAAGTTTGTTTCTCTGACAAAAGTTTCACTTCTAAAAAATTGATTCAAATTTAAAATACTGAGAGCCATTCCCTAAATTGATAAGTGGCCAAATAATATGAATAAGCAGTTCTAAAGCTAAAAAAAAATAAATCATTAATAATTAGATAAATCAACGTAAAATAACTTTGAGTTCCCATTTTACAACTATTAGTTTGAAAAAGGTGACAAAAAAAAGGAAATTTACAAATGTTATAGGGGCAACAGGAAAACAGTTAAATTGATGTACAGTTGGTGGATCTATGAATTGATACAACTATTATGGAAAGTGATTTGGTTCTATACCCCCCCCCCCAGAGTTCCTAGATAGTGTATACTTTTTGACCCAATGACACCATTAGTAGATCTTTACCCAAAATAGATCAAAGAAAGGGGGAAAAGTTCCCATACATACAAAAATATTTATAGTACTTTTTTCATTCTAAAAGAATTGGAAACTAAGATGGTGCCCATCAATTGAGGAATGGCTGAACAAATAGAAGAAAATATAAAATATGAATACAATGAAATATTATTTTGCTAAAAGAATTGAAATGGGCAATTTCAGATAAATTTGCAAAGAATTGAACAAAATCATTCAGTGAAGTGAACAGAATCAGAAGAACAATTTATGCCAGTAGTTAAATCAATTTAACAAGCTTTTAACAAGCACCTACTATGTGCCCCCCCCAAAAAAAAAACATGCCAACCTCTGAGTATACAAAGAAAGGCAAGAAATAAAACAAAATTCTTACTTTCAAAGAATTCAGTCTGATGGGAACAACATACAAAAATCAAACAAGATATATATCTAAAACATACATCTATATGTACACATATATGATAAATTGAAGATCATCAAGAGAGGGAAGGCATTGGAATTAAGGGGGAAAATAAGAAAGGCTTCATATAAATGGTAGAATTTGAACTGGGATTTGAAGGAAGCCAGGAGAGCCAGGAGAAAATTCCAGATACAGGCAATAGCAAGAGAAAATGTCCAGAGTCAGGAGATGGAGTATACTATTCAAGAAATAGCCAGGAGGTCAGTGTCATTGGATCACAGCATCTGTGGAGAGTGGCCAAACAGAGAATTTTGCATTTAATCCTAAAAGCAACAGGAAGCAACCAGAGTTTATTGGATATGGATGTGACATGGTCAGGCTTGCACTTTAGGAAGATACATTTGACAGATGAGTGGAAGATGGAATAAAGTGGGTAGAGCCCAACCAGCAGGCCATTTTGCAGTAGTCCAGCTATGAGGTGGTAAGAACCTACACACCAGAGTGGTAGCAGTGCCAGGGGGAAGAAGAGAACATATTCTAGAGATGTTACCAAGGCAGAATTGACATAACTTGGCAACAAATTGAATGTGAGAGAGAGTGAGGAGTTGAGGATGACACCTTTGTTGCATTCCTGTGTGACTGGAAGGATGATGGTGCTCTCAACATAAACAGGAAAATTAGAAAGTTGGACACCTCAGAGGCAAAATTAATGAGAAGCTAGAGGTCAGGATAGAAGTTAACAGCTGGGTAAGTAGATCTGAAAACCATCACCATAGAGATAAATTGAATGAATTGAATCCATGGGAGCTGATGAGGTCACCAAATGAAATAGTATAGAGGGAATAGAGAAGAGGTTCAGACTTGAGGTAAATTTTGGAATTACTGAGTGTGACCTGGATGACAGCTCAAGAAAGTAGTCTAAGAAGGAGGTGGCAGACAAGTAAGAAGATAACTAGAAAGAAGAGTATTAAGGAGAGGAAGGGGATTTACAGTATCAAAGGCTTCATAGAGATAAAAAAGAATGAGGATTGAGGTCATTAGGTTTGTGATTAACAGATCATTGATAACTTTGGAAAGAAAAGTTCCAATTGCATAATACTATAGCAACAGCATTGTAAAACCCAACAATTCTGAAAGATTTGTTTAGTTTCAAAGCTCTTTATAACTTAAATCCAACCTATCTTTCTGGTCTCTGTATAGATTACTTCCTTTGACGCATTCTAAAGTCAGACGAGCCAAACTGACCTCTCTGTAACTCATACATGGCACTCTGTCTTCCATTCCCACGCCTCTGCATTAGTTATTCCCAGTTGCTGGAATGTACATCCACCTCATCTCTGCCTCAGAGATTACAATCCCTCACTTTTTTTGAAATGCAGATCAAGCATGCACTTATACATAAAACCTTCATTAATCCCTTCAACTACTAATCCCGTAAATATCTGACTACGTTATATTTAACTACCTCGAATTTATTTTGTATTTGTTATATTGTTGTTTAACCTTTTTCAGTTCTGTCCAACTCTTTGTGACCATTTTTGGGGGTTTTCTTGGCAAGAATACTGAAGTGGTTTGCCATTTCCTTTTCTAGCTCATTTTACAGATGAATAAACTGAGGCAAATGGGATTAAGGACTTGCCCAGGTTCACAGAGCTAGTAAGTGTCTAAACTGGATTTGAATTAAGGTCTTCCTGACTTCAAGCCCTGCACTTTATCCTCTGTGTTACCTAACTGCACCATTTATTGTATATGTTTATATTTATTTTGTATAAACATGTACATTTTATCTCCCTTGAAATAATGAAAATGCCTCAAGAGCAACGATTGTTTCATTTTTTTTGTCTTTGTATTCCCAGTGCCTTGCACACAATAATTGCTTAATCAATCCTTGCTAACAGATTGAACTACAAGACAACACTTCATAGAAATAAAGAATGCTTTAAATAGAGAGACCTTAATTCATGGTCGAGCCAAGTCAATATAGTAAATATGGCAATACTACCTAATTTAATTTATAGATTTACTGCCATACCAATGAAATTATTTTAAAAAGATAATAAAAAAAATTTAGTGGGACAAATGATCAGAATACAAAAAGAAATAATAAAAAACAGAAATTAAAGGGGTCTAGCATTATTGTATCACAAACTATATCAAAGGGTAATAATCATCAAAATCTATTAGTAATGCTTAAAAAGTAGAAAGACTGATATCTGGGACAGACTAGGAAAGTAAGACCCAGAATCAATTGAACATTTTGATTTAGTATTTGATAAAACCAAGAATGAAAACTACTGGATATGACTCCTTATTTAATAAAAACAGCTAGGAAAATGCTAAAGCAATATGGCAGTTTATAAGAAATTATATTTAGATCAATACTTTCAACCATATACTATAATAATCTCTAAATGGACATGTAACCTAAATATAAAAGATCACATTATTTGAAAAATATTAGAGGTGAATGGAAGGAGGTACGCTGTGCAACTATGACTTTGGGGAGAAAACAAGAGATACAAGAGTGTAAAAGAGAAAATACATAAATTAAATTAAAAAGCTTTTGTACAAAATTTTAATGAAGCTATAATAAAGGAAGCAATCAGCTGGGGGGGGTCTTTACATCAAATATTTCTGATAAAGTTCTTATAACTAAGGTAGTAAATGTAGCATGCTGTAGTGAAAAGAGAAGTCCTCTATTGTAGTCTGGTTTCTAACACTTACTATGTGACTCCAGGCGTGTCACTTAACCTAACCACATTGTGCCCCAGAGAACTCTTTAAGATGATAGATTGCAGAGGAAATATTGATCCATATTGGTAAAGAGAATTCAAATTCATCCCAAGGGCTTATGTCCAGAGGAGTTAAAAAAAACAGATCTTAAGACATATATACAAAAAAAAACTGTAGCACTTTTCATGGTAGCAAACACATACACACAAACTTGAAAGAAAATGGTTGTTATCGATTCTGAAATTGCTGAACAAATTGTGATGCATGCATGTAATGAAATGCTATTTGCCATAAGAAATGAAAAAAATATGAAGAATTCAGAGTAACTTGGAAAGATTTGTTTGAACTAATGTGGAGCATGGTATCCTGAACCAAGAATACATAGTGACTGCATTAATGTAAAGGAAAACAATATTGAAAGACATCACAATTCTGATCAATGCCGTGACCAATCTTCACTTCAGAGGATTGGCAGTAAAATATGCCTCCCTTCTCTTGGCAGGAAGATGGTGGAGTAAATTTGAAGAATGAGGCATTAATTGGCAGACATGGTCAATGTTTTGATTTGTTTTGTTTAACTATATTTCTTTGTTGTAAGAGAGGGTGGTATGTTAAGGGGAAAGCATTAAGAAGTGATAATTATATTAAAATAGCAAAATTTATAATTATTATAATAAATAAATTAACTGAATTGGTTATGCTAGAGATATCCAAGGTCTCCTCTGATCTTTTTACTATTTTTGTTTATCATATATATGTACATATATATATATGTTTTTTTTTCTAAACTTGACAAGCAAAACCAAACATGAATATTTTCATAAACATAGAAGAAAAGAAAAAAAGGATTTTGTGTGAGGCCACAAATTTTTATTATATACAAATTATGTTTTCCAAGCACATATTTACTCAGAATAGAACATCAGTTCCAAAGCTGTTTCATTTGTCTTTGTTACCTTCTAAACCCTAGTTCTGATCTCTTTTGTTCTTTATTTTTTAATTTTTATTTTTTGGCTATGTCTGAAATTGAGAGTTTCTTTTTTTTTATTCTTCTTATTTAGTCCATTATCTCTGTCCCAGAAGGTGGGCATCATTCTTCATCACTGGTTCTCCAGAATTATGGTTGAATTTTGTATTGATCAGAGTGCTTAACTCTCTCAGAGTTTATAATATTTTTAGTGTAGTCTAAATTATTCTCCTGGTTCTCTTCACTCCATTCTGTACCAGGTCAAATAAGTCTTTTCAGGTCTCTCTAAAAATTTTTTCATCATTTTTTACAGAAATAGTATTCCATTACATTCATGTACCATTCACCAAATAATGGACACTAACTTAGTTTCCACTTCTTTGACAACACAAAAAGAGCTGCTATAAGTATTTTTGTACACATAAGACCTTTTCCTTTTTTCTTTAATATCTTTAGGGGTCTGACCTAATGGATGGTATCATCGCCTCTAAGGGCACATATAGTTTAGTAACATTGAGTTTAATTCCAAATTGCTTTCCAGAATGTCCTCATCAATTCACAGCTCTACCAACAGTGTATCAATGTGCCTGTTTTCCTGTGACAATGCCCCTCCAATATCCGTAATTTTTCTTTTTTGTCAACTTGGCTAAATTTAGGGGTATGAGCTGGAATCTCAGAGATGCTTTAATTTGCATTTCACTAATTGTTTGTTATTTTGAACTTTTTTATATATGGTTACAGATAGCTTGGATTTCATCCCTTGAGAATGGTCTGTATGTTTTGGCCACTTACCATTTGGAATCTTCTGTGCATTTGCTTTAAATGCTTAATTGATGCCACTTTATTTATTTGGAGGAAATCACTCTCATGAGCCTTCCCATTACCCTCAATTATCTAACTCATACCAAAAAATTTCTCATGTAACAAGTTAGCACAGTCAAGCAAAAGAAATTCATACATTGGCCATTCCCAAAGACATACATCTAATTCTGCACCTCTAATACAACAGCTATCAATTTTCTATGGTCATACTTGCTTTAATCAGAGTTCTTCAGGCTTTCAAAGTTGTTTTTCTTTACAATGCTTTAGTCATTATATAAATTTCTCTTCTTCTTCTGCTCACCTAACTGTGCATTAGCTCATAAAAAAATTCCAGGGTGTCTCTGAAATTAACCTCTTTGTCATTTTTTAGAGTACAATAATATTCCATTAAATTCATATACAAGATGAATTCAGCTGTTCCTTATTTGATGAGCATAATATTAGTTTCTGATTCTTTGATACAAAAATTGCTCTGTAATCTCTGTGATATGTTGTTGTAGTCTCCTTGGTAAACTTTTATTTAATTATCTTTTCAATATTCATTAGAAATCTTGGTTTATTTTGACTCTTCCTAGATTTTGATGTCTTCTTGCTGGATTTTATTGATAATAAAAGAAAGGCTTATAATTGATATTATTTATTTTATATACTACTATTGAATTAACTTATGATTTCAATTCAATTTTAGTTGACCCTAGGATTCTTTAAGTAAAAAATCATCTATAAAAAAAATAAATTGATTTCCTTATTAACTATGTTCATTCTCTTGATTTATTTTTTCAATATTTTTACTTTCTTCTGTTATCACCTTTTTATCCTGCATATAACTTTCTTTGTATGTATTTGTTTACATGTCATTTCCCCCATTAGGTTGTAAATTCCTTGAACACAGGGACTGCTTTCATCTCTATTTGTACCCCAAGCCCTTAGCACAATGCCTGGCACATAGTAGGCACTTAATTGATTTTATTGATTGATTGATTATTTTTTTTTTATTATTACAAGAGCTAAGGTTTGAAGAACAGTAGGAAATAAGAGTGGTAAAAATTTACAAGTTTGTCTTATTCTTGATTCATAGATCCTCTAGCATTTCTCATTATAGATAATGCTAGCTTTTGGTTTTAGATATATACTATTTATCCCAATATTTTTAGTGGAGCAGAAATTGGCATGGTGTTTTGTCAAAATATTTTTTTCTGTATTTTTTGATAAAATCACCTAATTTTTGTTGTTTTTGTTAATATTGTCTAGAATGTCTATATTTTCCCTAAAATTGATCTATCCCTGCATTTCTCATATAAATCCAACCTGACCACAATATATGATCATTTTGATATATTGCTATAGCCTGGTACCTAATATGATATTCAATATTTTTGTGTTGATATTAAGGATCATGATCTATAATTTTCTTTCTTTCCTTTGTTTCTCAAAGGTTTAGTTATCAAGAATATGTCTAAATCATAGAAGAACTTTTTTTTAGGATATCTTGTTGTTTTTGTTTTTGTTTTTATTTTTAGTGAGGCAACTGGGGCTAAGTGACTTGTCCAGAGTCACACAGCTAGTGAGTGTCAAGTGTTTGGTCTGAGGCCAGATTTGAACTCAGGTCCTCCTGACTTCAGGTCCAGTGCTCTATCCACTGCACCACCTAGCTGCCCCCCTGGATATCTTGTTTTTAAACAATTTTTTTGTAATATTAGAATTGTTCTATGAATGACCGATAGAATTCAGTTGTAGAGACATCTACTCCTGGGGATTTTGGAGAAGGTGGAAGGGAGGTCATTTATGGCTTGTTCAATTTACTTTTCTAAATTTAGGTTATTTAAATTCTCTATTTCTTGTTTAGTTATTCTCTGTATTATATAATATATATATACATTTAAAATGCATCCATTCCATTTAAATAATCAACTTTAAAACATTGATAATCCTTAATAATTTCTTTTATTTTGTTTATTTATTGTGAATACTCTTTTTTTTTTCATTTTTGACATTGGTAACTTGGTTGTCCTCATTCTTTTTTTAAAGAAATCAGAATAGCTAGCAATTTCTCTTTTTAAAGGATTTTTTAAAGGTCTTATTTTTGAAAATCATTTTAATGTCAGGTTTCATGTGTAATGGGGGGGTGTTGTTTTTTATTTGTTGCCTTTCTAGGCTATTTTATAGTAGTACTACCAGTTCATTGATTGGTCCTTTCTCCCTTTTACTAAGAAAAGTATATAGTGATATTATTTTTTTCCCCTAAAGACTGCTTTTGCTGCATCCCAAAAGTTTTGGTATATTGTCTCACTGTTGTCATTTTGTTTGATGAAATTATGTAGTGTTTCTCTTATTATTCTTAGACCCATCGATTATTTAAGAATAAATTAATCTACATTTAAATTTGAGTCCTTTCTTCAAAAGCAATTTATTGATTATAAATTTTAATGCATTATGGTCAGGAAAGGGTTAGCAAGACACTTCTTCTTTTTTCCATTTGTGTGATTTTTTTCCTAGTACACCATAATTTTTTTTATGAAGATACCATGAGCAACTGAGAAATATGAACCTATGTACACATGCGTGCACATGCGCACACACACACACACGCACACACACACACATACTTTTTTTTTCGTATTTGAATTCAGAAATTGCCAGAGTTCTAGCATATCTAACTTTTCTAAAATTATATTCAGGTCCTTAGCTTCTTCTTTGCTTATCTTTTCTATTAGATTTATCTGAGTCCAAGAGTGATATATTGAAGTGCCTAAATATGTTCTCAATTTCCCTCTCTAATTCAATTAATCCTTCCTTTACATACATAGATGCTATGCACTTTGGTCCATATGTGTTAAACAATGATATTATTTCGCTGTCTATGAGGGCTTTGAGTTTAATGTAAACTCCCTCTTTCTCTCATTTCAATATGTTTACTTCTACTGTTGCTTTGCTTAAAAACATGATTATTATCCTTGCTTTTAGAAAAATTACTTGGATCATAATAAATTCTGATGGAGTATAAAAAAATTTAATTGCATCTAAGTCTTTATTTTTTTAGTGTATTTCATATAAATAACCTATTTAGTTTTTTTGGGGATTTGGGTTTCCAATCCATTCTTCCATTACCCTTCATTTTATGGGTGAATTCATCTCATTCATATTCATAGTTATGACTACGAATTGCATAGTTAATAGTTCTCTCCATCATATCTTACATAGTCAGTCCTGATTAGTGTGAATAATTAATCCTATGAAGTAGTCACATGCATTCAAATTCATACTATTCAAAGTTATAATTATGTAAAATATGGTAAATTGCTTCAACTCTTTGGAAATATACTGTATTAATTCAAATAATGTGACCACTTTAGGGAACTCATTATTCATACTAATATTCATACATTTCCCCTCCCCTTCTTTACTCCTCATTTGAAAGGAAGAGGATGGTGAAAACAAAGGAGTTTTCTTAACACTAGTGGTGTGGTTTTTTTTTTTTTCCATTAGAGTGCCCCTTCTTTCTTATCTTTGCCCAGAATCAGATCACAGGTCTTACCTTTATTTTTCTCTTCTTACCCTCTTCATATCCTATTCTCTGAAGTTGAAGTTTAGTTTGCTTGAAACTATTTCCTCTCTGATTCTATCATAAATTTTAAGTTCCATTTTCTCTATCTGTATCTCTTCCTATTTATTGTAATGCTTTCACAAAGCTATGTGTATTTTTTATGTGTCTGTCCAATTCAGATAAGAATAGGGTTCATGTCATGTCCCCTCTCTAGAATTCTTCCTCCAATTTTGCATACTTTTCTCACACACTCCAATTTTGAAGCACAGTAAATTATGCCACCTTCTTCTTCATTTCTTCCCAAGTGTATTCCTTTTGAAGTTAGAGAATATGGGTTCAAACTATGACTGTCACTTTCCTCTCTTAAGACCATCAAAACAAACAAACAAAAACCCACCCCTAGTTCTTCTATTTGTCTCATTGAATTCCTTCTTTGACTCTTGAACACATTAGGATATTGAAGGGACACTTGCTTCTTCTCCCCCTTTAAGGATATATGTATTTCATGTTATTTAGCCTCATCATATTGATCAAGTGCACTTACATTTCTACATTTCTCTTGACTCTATGTTTGCAATTCAAAGTTTCATCTCTCTTCTTTTCATTAGTCATACTTTTGACAGCAATGAGATCAAATCAATCAATACTTAAATAAATTAACTCTGGCTATTCATTAGAAGGATAAAAACTAAAGCTGAAGCTTAAATATTTTGGCCATATAATGAGAAGACAGGACTCATTGGAAAAGATTCTGATGCTGGGAAAGATTGAAAGCACAAGAAAAAAAGGGAAAGGCAGATGAGGAGATAAATGAATAGTGTCATGGAAGTAATGAACATGAGGTTGGACAGACTTCAGGAGATAGTGGAGGACAGACAGGCTTAGTGTGCTATAATCCACGAGATTATGAATAGTTGGACACAACTGAACAACATATTTTTAAAGGTCCATTTTTCCACTGTAGGCTGTGTGTTAAAATTTGTCATTTTATTTGTAAGTCTTTACCTTTTTCCTTTTACAATATCACATTCTAGGATTTTTCTCTATATAGTAGTAACTACCAGATCTTGTGGGATACTGAATATGAAGCCTTGGTTTTTGAATTCTTTCTTCTGGGTGCTTTGCAATATTTTTCTTTGACATTAAAGTTCTGGATTATGGCCAGAATGCTCCTGGGAATTTTCTGAGTCCTATGTTTTACCTTTCCCTCTGGTTCTAGTGAAATATTAAGTTTTAAATTATAACTTCTTGAAATTTGGTATCCTGGGTTTTTTTTTTTTAAATTTTTGGTCATGGACTGAAGTTGAGCCTGATAATTCCTAAAGCATATCTCCTTGAGCCATTTTCCAAGTCATTTGTTTTTGCAAGTAGATATCTTGCATTTTCTTCCATCATTTCAAACTTTTTTGTTCTGATATTTATTGCTCTTTCTTTGAGGCACTGATTTCTTTTTGGTCTATTTTCATTCTCAGGGAATTCAATATTTGAGCAAGGTTTGTTATGTCCTTTCCCATGCCATTTTTCTTCTTTCTTTTCTTTCCTCCAGAACTTTTATTTCATTTTTAATCTTTTGCTTCATTTCTAGAAGGTATTCATGCAGAAATTTTTGGAGTTCTATTTGCACTATTTTAATTTTCATGGAATTCATTATTTGGGGGAAGTTTTCCACCTTCTGTCCTAAGCCAGTTATTAGCATTATAGTTTACTAATCCCAAGATCTTTCATCTATATTTCTCTTTTTTTCCTATTGCTTCATATCTTCCTGATATTTTTGAAATTATTATGGCCAAGTCATAATCTCTACTTGCAGTTCTTCCTCTCAAGTTCTACTTGCAGTTCTGAACTTGCTCATTTCTTCTAAGCTTCCCTCTAGTCAATTCTTTATCCAGAGTATTTCTTTATAGCATTTATCTTCTTCTGTTTACTCATGTATCCCTTTTCAGTGTCTGATTTGAATTTTTGTACCAAGGCCACTTTCCAACCCTCTTGCATTTTTGGATGGAGTATTCAGTCCCTACTTATTCCTAATCTCAATTCCAAAGCTTCTTGTAATTGACTTCCACTTCTCTAAATATGTCTGCATTCAGAACACTGTGGGGCTTTAGTATTCTTGCTCAGTGTTCTGTAGTTAGCTGTCTCCATTCAAGGATATGTCTTAGGCTTCCATGCTCCATTGTGGCCTCTTTGTTAAGGGTTGTATAGGTAAGATTCTGTCTCACCACCTAAGGCTTCCTAGTTTGGTTGTTGCTATAGGCTTTTCTCCTTTCTGGGGCATCCCCAATCAAGGCATTGTCCCAAAAGGACCTTCCTGACCCAGGTGTTTTTGTGAGTTTCTATCCCACCAGGGTATCTCTGAACTATGTGCTGTTATGGGATTCAGAATCCTTCAGCTGGGCTTATTTGGACTTTCCAAAACCTTCCAGTGCTCAGTGCTTTTGTCTGCCTTTTATGAAGTTCTAGCCTGGATGAAGTAATATATTGATGTTGCTCTTCAGATTTCTTGATCATTACTCCATTTGGTGTGATTTTTTTTCTTCTTAGATCACTGCTAGAACATATGTGAGAAAACTGGACTCCTTTATTAGCTTTCATATATCCACTTTAGACCAAAGTTCTTTCCTGTTTTGTTTTGTTTTGTCCTCAAGAAAAAAAGTCATTGAGTTCAACTGGACAAACATATAGGAAATATTATATACAATATACTGTGGTTTGTGCTAGATTTATAAAGATAATAACTAAAATTTTTGCCCTCAATGAGTTTACATTCTACTGGTGTGATCTAACATGCATATAAGTAAATAAATATGAACTATATGGAAAAGACTAAGTAAAATTACTAAACAAAGTAATTTAAGTAGAATTGCTACAAATTTATAAGAACAAGTGTCATTCTCCAATAGAGAATCTGTCCAGGAATATAAACAGGCAATTTTCAAGAGAATAAGCACAAATTATCAACACTTACCTTGAAAGTATCCAAAATCAGTAATAATCAGAGAAATGCAACTTAAAATATCAAAAACAAACTATGTACCCAACAGTTGAGGAATGAATTAACAAACTCTACTACATGAATATAGATTCACATATTTGAAAGGGATCTCAAAGTCCATGTAATCCCCCATATAGTAAACAAGAATTACTAAAATATTCTCAAAAGTCAGGCATGAAGCTAATGTTTAAAGACTTCTACTGAGGGAACTCTAACTATATCCAAAGCAGCCAATTCCACTTTGGAGTATCTCTAATTATTAGGAAGTGTTTCCTTAGAGCAAATTTGGCTCCTTATAGCTTCTACTTACTGCCCTTTGGTGTATAAGCAGAACAAGCCTAATTCCTCTTCCATATAACAACCTTCAAATACTTTAAGAAGGTTTACATATCTTGGGGAGAGGGGAGCTAAGTATTATTTTTCCAGGCTAAATATATTTAGTCCCTTCAATGAATCTTATATGGCATAAATATAGTGCCTTTAATGTTTATCTTCCCTGTAAGGGATGACAAATATAAGGAATATGAAGAAGTATGTAAAGACAAATGATATGAAATGATGCAGAGTGATAAAAATCATAACCAAAAGAACAGTATGCACAATGACTTCAGCTATTTAAAAGGAACCTGTGCCAAATAGCTACAAAACAAGGGGAAATGCAATGCACTACCATGATAATACCTTACTAAAGGACACATTTTTTTAATTCAATAGCAAACAACAGAAAGGTAAAAGTGTATATGTGATTATTCAGTTCATTTTAAATTGAAATTAAATTGAAACATTTTAAAATATTGCTCTTAATTATGCAAGGAGACTAGATTTGTGTTGTGTTCTGTTTCTTTTGTTTATGCTATGATTAGTGTTGTTGGGAGAAAATAAGTAAATATTTTAAAAATTATTTTTAAAAGGGAATATAAAGATTCTGAAAGATAGAAAGGAGGAGGAAGTGTATGTCCGGCCCGCTAACAGATAGATGACCAAAACATTCACTACTCTGCCATTTTTATCCAACTTGGTTAATAGTAGCCTTTATTTCTTCCCTTTTCCCAGTCAGTTTCATTTTGAAAAGGTAGGGGGGAACTTTACCAACATTCTCTCTAAAGAGGAAGTACAAATAAGTTAGTCGCCTTTGTTATTTTTAGATTCTGAATATTTAACTGAAATAGTTTAAAAGCATATAATAAACTTACCAGGGTCCAAACCAAACACAGTCTGTTGAGTTTTAAAAGAATAGGTGATGGTGCTATCTTCATCTCAATCTGCAGCTTTTGCTCTTGCTATAATATCTTCAACAGATTTCTTCTCAGTCACATTAATGGAATTGAAAGGAAATGATCTAAACCAAAGAAAATCATTTTCTGGTGAATGAAAAATGTTGAGGATGCAAGTTCAGGCACACACATTTGCCAAGTTATGGAGATCTGCAAAACCTCATTGAGATTTGTGATGATACCACCCTCCTTTTTTTCTGGTATTTAAACTTCTTCAAAAACTACTCAAGTGCTTGAGAAAATCCATCTGTGATGCAAGGTTACTTTATTTTTTTGTAGGTGCATTAACTCTTGCAAACCATTTAGTCTCTGGCTATGTTAACATGACATCAAATAACTGGATGAAAATGTAAAATGCCAATGAAATATTCAAATAGTTTGTCTGAATATGAGATATAATTGTGTGTATATATATATATATGCACACATAGAAATACATAGGGTTTTGCAAGTCTTAAAATACTATATAAATGTGTTATCATTATTGCAAAACAACAAACATCTAATGTTTGGAACATTTAAACAATTCAATTAGTGACTTAATTTTCATCTCAATTTCTGGCATCATATAGACATGTCCAAATTAACAACTTACTAGAGCAAATTGTCAGTGTAATTTTTCCCTTTTAAAATGCTCTGTCTATCCTCTCCATCTATGTAAATCCTTCTCATTCTTCAAAGCTCTGATCAAGATCAGCCTCTTCAAAGCAGACTCTTTGACTACTACCACCCACAATGATCACTCTACAAACTTATAACTTTTATTATAGGTACCACTGATTGTCCATTTAATAATATACTGCTACTGCTCATGTAGTATTGACTTGCATAACATTTGGAGAAGCAAAGTAGTTTCATGAATAGAGGATTAACCTCAGAGTCAAGAAGATCTTAGCTCTATTCCTGTTTCTAAAACATACTGATTCTGGGATCTTGGCCATCACTTACATTTTCATTGCCTTGAGAAGTTCACACAGGATTCATCAAACTACAGCTTGTTTAGCCTTTTAAATGTTTTGTATGACTGAGAGCTAAGAAGGGTTTTTACATTTAAATAAAAAAAAGTTATCAGGTCTCTGCTCAAAGACCAGGTTACTACTAAACTGTCATTATGCAATGGTGAAGGGAATTTTCATAAAGAAAGTCTGATGATACCACACATCTGGAGATTATATAAACATAACATGTGTGTATTTATATTTATATATATATGTATTTTTATATATATATACACATATACACATACATATATAATGTGTGTATATATGTATTCATATATATATACACACATATACACATACATATATAATGTGTGTGTGTATATATATATATTCATATGTATAATTTAACTAATTTTTATTTAACTTTTCATGTGGGTATAGCTGTTATTCTTGAGTAGAGGATAAGTTATAGTTACACTATGTTATTTTTTTATTCCCCAAAGTACTCAGTACAATATATGTTCAAAAATATATATTGAATTAATACAGACATTTACTCTGAAGAGTTCACAGAATCATAGATTCAGAACTAGAAGGGTCCTTGGACATCAATGAAACCAGTTCCTTCTTTTAACAAATGAGAAAACTAAGGAATAGAGGATAGATAGTATCTGAATGCTGGTCTTCCTTACTCCAAGTCCAGAAATCCCTTCACTATTCCTTGATCCCTCTACAATTACTAAAACCACCATAAAGGCATACTAGTTCAGAACTCCACAGCCAAAGTGAAGTATTGTGTTGAGACAATAATTACTTAATTGATTCAATCTTTTCTTTCTTCTGGAATTTAGGAGTATGGTCTAGGTTACCTGAGGCAAATTATTTAAACTTTCTAAGTTTTCCTTTTTATTATCCTCAATCAAAAAATATTTCATTTTCTTTCAATTCCTTTTAAGAAACAATCATTACATGCCTACTATGTTCCTTTTGGTGCAGAAGATACAGAGACAAAAATGAAAGCAGTTGCTTCCCTCAAAAACGTTGCATTCCACTGGACAATGGAGATGTGACCCAATGATGATTGATGAGAAATTCCTTTTTCCCCTGAACACATTTATAACACAATAGCATTTAATAACTATTTTAGTAATCAGTTAATAGTGTTGAAATATGATCATTACTTAATCTTGTAAAAATTAAAAGGAAGTACACATTCTTACTCAAATTGAGGCTTCTCATCATTTACATTTCTGATCATGATGTTCAACGTTCCTTGGCAGAATAGATCTGTTGTGTCTGTTGCCCTCAGTGAAAGTTGGAATATCTGGTTTTTTTTTTTTAAATGAAAACTCTTTAGGAAAAACTGGGAATGTATGAATTTATCATGGGCTTTTCATGTATCAGGAATCAGTTGTATCACAATTTTTGCAGCTGCCTTTTCAGTCAGCTCTGCCCTTTCGCACTTTTGGACGGTTGAAAGAAATACAACCATTCTCTTCTAAATATAGTTAACTCGGTTAGTTATAAATTTCAGACTCACCTAATTTGATACACCATTAAATTTCACTCAAAGATCTGTATGCCTTGGCAGTATGCCTGAAAAGAGATGAAACTGGACAAGAAAGCGAATGAATTCCAGATTCAGTCATAAACTCAAACTAGTCTGTGTTCAAACGATTGGCAAAGCAAAATGGTTGATGTCAACTGCCACAAAGAGGCCAGCTTTATGAGGAGACAGAACAGGTGGTCACCTATGTGATATGATTTGAGAAGTTCTCAGAAGTTCCCCACTCCCTCAATAATATCTTCACCATTAGCCTATTATAATCATCAAAATTCTAAGGATTGTGGGATGATTAGAAAGGATTATTTTCAGTGTGTTCTTTTTTGAAGTGCAAATTCAGGAAGGGTAGCATATTGAGATATTCTCACCTCAATATCAATTAGTTTATTAGGGCTTTTTTTCCTCTTAAAAATAAAACCAAGATCATTGTTTTCTTCTCACAAAACAAAATGCATCTTCCATTCCTTTCATTGCCAAAATTTTTGACTCCTTTATCAAGAAATCTAAACCAGTCACTTCCATTTTTTTGGTCCATTCATTCTCTTAATCTAGTGTACTCTAGCTTCAGAACACTAATGAAATTGCTTTCTTAAATGTTACCAATGATCTTATTGGCCAAATTCAATGGTCTCTGCAGCAAAACATTAAGAGCCACTAACTAATTGAACTTCTCTCAATATAATTATTTCTTTAGTGAGAGCTGTACACAGCACTACTGTGGAGATACCTCCCAAATATCTATTTTCAATGTTGTCCTTTCACCAGCACTCAAGTCCCATATTTTCAATTGTCTATAGTATGACTTTTTAAGTTTAGATGTCTTGCCATCATTCCAAAATTAACGTGAATGAACTGAGTCCAGAATGCATCTACAAAAGCAATTCTCTGACTTTTCCTCTGAATGTCTCATCCCTTAAGACATAGAAAGAAAGGGAGATAGACTTAGATAAATGCAGTTTTAAACAGTCAATATCACCTGTGGCAATCTGAACTAATACACAGTTCCTTGTCATTTACAACAGAGCCATAGTCTAGAGGCCTTCCTAACCAGAGATATCTACCATTTAAGGAACACAGCAATAAGACATCTCCTTTGTCCCGATATTGCATGGGATGGTACAGAAACTCAAAGAACAGGATAAGTATTGTGGAGGTAGGGTGGGATAAGAGGATCAAAGTCAATGAAAAGGAAAATACCAGTTTTGCAACCTTTTCTACAAACATCCAAGCCGCAAAGGATCAGGGTTCCTACTCTACAATAACCCCTTTTAGCTAGAATGTTTCTGAAAATCATGACAATCAATATCACTATTTTGAAAGATGACTAGATACAACCACCAGGATTAGACTCATGGAGTTTGTTCTTATAGGCTAAAGGACAACAACTGAGGAAAACAAGCTCTAGCTTTACTCCTTATGTGTTCCTTGCTCTTCCTCTATCAAATGCTTACTGGCCTTACATTCTCTTACTTTATTTTTTATAATATAGTCCTGACAACTAACTGAATCTTCTGTTTGAGGACTTTCTTAATTAATAGAATGGTTCATCACCAGTAATATAGCTACTAGATGATGAAATTTTGGGCCATGGCAACTCAAGATTTAAAGGAAAAAAAATAATGGCCCACAATACTATGATTCCATAGTGATAGAATAATGGAAAAGAAGGCAGAAAGTCATAAGAAGTACATAGTCCTGAGATAATTTACAAAAATTAACTGTTGATAGTCTAAATATGAACTTCTCTGAGCATGAACCAATGCATTGACAAGCTGTTGAAAGAACTCAATCATACCAATACTGGTATTTATTATGGTTATAACAAATGCAAGTAAAAGACAATATAGATTGCAATGGAATGGAAATATGGCCCACAGGTTCCTCTTTGAAGAAAGAAATAAATGATCTGCAGATTGGACTACAACATGCCCTCAAAGGGTACATTATTTCATAAGACCCTTGACCATTTCATCTTGCAGTAATAGTGAGCATAAGTCAAAAAAATTAATCAAACAGTGAAATAAACAAATAACAGCAAAAATAATCACAGTCTCTACATCGAGAATGACTGCAAGGGATGGACAGGTAGAAAAATTAGACAGAGAACTTGAGATCTTCCATATTGATATTAATGGAATGATGGGCCAAGGGGAGGACAGCTATAAAAATTGTTGAAAAACATAAGTCAAATTTATGAAACAAAGAGAGACTAACATCTTGTAAACATTATGAACATATTTTTGCATCAAGATTTTTTTTTGGAAGAAAGTGACAAGCAGCAAATATTATCACAATGAATAAAACTGATTATTTTTTGCAGAGAAAAAAGACAATAATTACTGATATGGGAGTAGCATCAGAATCAGTTGTCTCGGAGCAGCAAATCATCTACTAGTTAGAACAAAGAATTTAAATCCAAATGTAATTAAAAGAGGTAAAGGTGAAATGAAGATACTACATAAAAGGATAATAGCTTTAACCTGACCATCCAAAATGAATCATCAATATGATAAAATAAGAAATGAAAAGAATGAATAAGTGAAAAAAACATTTATTGATCATTTACAATGAGGCTGTGCTTTAATAATATGTTTTATTACCTTTTTTCTGCAAAAAAAACCCCATAAACAAGGTCAACCAGTAAACACTTGATTTCCTTGCCAAGTACAGAGAGATGAAAGCCAAGTGTAATTTCAAAGACAAATTCATTGATAAAACATTATGATGGAAGTTGGTAGAAGATTACAAGCAGTATCACCGCATAAAACACCAAAAATTAATGGAAGCAAAACCAAGTTTGAGGGACCCCTCTAAACTACATCATCTTATAAGGAGTCATAGATGAAACTGGACAAAGGTAGCTACAAAATGAAACAGACTTGTCACTATTTCTATCACAATTTATTTTGATTTGTGACAGTATAACCACCACTTTTGGACTCCAACTTCTTAGTCCCTGGTGTACTATGATATGTGTAAGTCAAAATGAAAGGCACTTGAGAAAATTAAATTAGGAAGAGCAACTGGATCAAAGTCTCTAAATCCTGAGGAAATCCTTGCTAAAAGTGAAACAATCTTGAAAACATTGAGTGATCATTTTGTATGACATCTTAGGGAACATATTAATACTCTCAAAAGGTAAAAAAGTACTCCAAGATCCATTAATAGACCTTCATCCAAATATATATATGATACCTTTGTGAAAATGATTAGCACGCATACCTTGGAACTATTTTTTTTCTCAGAAATTCAGCTCGTGTACCACCTTCTTCCTGAAGCCTTTCCTGTTCTTCGTGCTGCTGTTTGCTTCCCTCCCAAAATACCTAGCACTTAATTTGAATACATTCTGAGTATACTTATATAAGAAGCATATACTGTGTTTCCTGATACAATGTAAGTTCATTGAGGGTAAAATTATTTCAATTTTGTTTTTTTGTAAACCCAGTTTCTAGTACAATGTCTGACACATACTATAGTCAACAATTATGAAATATTTAAATAAATGTAGCTAGGTGGTTCAGTGGATACAGTGCTAGGCCTTGTATCAAGAAGAGTTGAGTTCAAATTCACTTCAGATACATATATTAGCTGGGGTACCCTTGACAAGTCACTTAAACTCTGCTTCAGTTTTCTAAACTGCAAAGTGGAGATAATAGTACCTACCTCATAGGATTGTTTTAAGGATTAAATGAGATAATACATGAAAAGCACTTAGCACAGTGCCTGAAACATAGTAGGTGCTTAATAAATACTTATTCCTTTTTCCTTCTCCTATTTGATGGTAAACTTGATGCAAATATATGAGATCCATGAGACTTTTGCAGACACAAGACTATATCATTGTGAAAGATGAAGACATTTCAAGGTCTTGCTATATTTATTCTTTATTGATTAATCCAAAAGCCATCCCGCTAACCTCTTTTCCTTCAGTCCATGTCCTTTCCCATGGACATCCTGCATACTACTGCCAGATTATATTCTTAGGCCATCATATAGCGGAATATGAATCAGAAGACTTGAGTATTAGTCCTGTTTACCGCTAATCAATTTACATATCTTTGAGCAAGTTACAAGACTTCTTGGTCCCTGTTTCCTCATCTATACAATGAAGGACTTGAAATAGATGATTATTAAGCTTTAAAATTCTCTGACTTCAAATTCTCTGACTTTAAAATTCCCTGACTCTGAACCTCTGACTCCACAGCCAACCCATTTTTCACCGTATGTTATTACTCCCCTTAATAAGCCTTGGACATTACATAGATGAAAAATTATATTAGTCATTTGTGTATATTGATTATCTTATTTTTAAACAAGTGTTTCTTCTTTGAAGTTCATTTTTAAAAAAAGGGAACAGATCAAAATAATTTTTAAAGCTTCATGTCAGAAGAATATTTTTGTTAAAATAAAAAGAAATCAAACAATGTTATTTTTTAATTACGTGATATCCTGCATCAAAGTCCAGGGATTCTTCAGATCTCAGGCTAACAATACCAGTTACAGAATCCACACCAAAGCAGTTTGCTCCATTCTTGGGTCCAGAAGATTGTGTTTCAACTGAATACTATAAAAGAAATGCGGTAATAAGTGTATTACCATCAAAGGAATGGAAAAGCATTGAATCATACGTTGCTCCAGTAACTGAGGATTATTATCAGTTTCAAACTGATTAATTTCAGTCTTTAGTTAGTTTGGTTAGTTAATAGAGCTACAGGCTTATATTATTTTGAGAGGCATAATCTGTAATAGAGTTGCAAAGCTTTTCAACACAATTAAAATGTTTTCAAGTGTTTAGAAATTGACATAATGTCTGGAACAAGTTATCATTGATTTTGTCTAAAACTCTGTCCAAAAACATTCTGAATTAGTATAAAAGAAATTCAGAATGGGAGGGGATTTGGGGTTTAAGTCCAATTTCCTATTGATTTGTGAATCCCCTTTACAACATCCTAGATAAATGGCCATTCAGCTTCTGAATGAATACTTACAATGTCAGGTTACTTAACTACCTTAGAAAACAAACCATTCCATTTTTGGATGCCTCAAATTGTTGGGAAGTTCTTCCTTACAGTGAGGTGAAATCCTAAAATCCTGTGAAGCCACACAGGATGAATTTAATCCCTCTTGCATACAACAGTGCTGCAAACTAATGCCAAAAGAGATAAGCCTGAGTACAAATACTTGGGCTACTTTCTTTTTTCTTTTCTTTTTTTTTTTTAGGCAATTGGGGTTAATTGACTTGCCCAGGGTCACACAGTAGTAAGCTTCAAGTGTTTGGTCTGAGGCCCGATTTGAACTCAAGTTCTCCTGACTTCAGGGCTGGTGCTCTATCCACTGCACCACCTAGCTGCTCCTTTGGGCTACTTTCAAATAGCTTAAGTTTCAGTATCAAGATAGTTTAAGCTTCAAGAATTAAAATGGTAACATGACAATGAGAATAGGAATATAATTCAATTTAAAAATGTATGGGTTTTCATAAAAGCATGACATCAAGATAACACAAGCTGAACTACCTTCAGAGTCAAAAAGACCCAGTTTTAAGTTTTGTCTTTGTCACTTGTTGTTTAAGTGACACTTAACCAGCCAATTAATATCTCTGTTCCCCAGGCAAGTCTCTAAGATTAAAGGTTGCATTGAAAAGGATGAAAACCTGCATTGGTAGGAGGAGTTTACTCACCAGGACTGCTCCCCACAAAAAAAAAAAAAAAAAAATCCCAGATCAAGATCTCCTCCATAAACTCTATCCCCACTCCAACATATAGACTTATATAAATCATATATAACTCTTCACCCTTCTTTCTAAGACATTTCTTCACTGCTTAGCTCCTACCTCCTAAAATGCCAAATAGTCAATCAATTCATGCAGCTCTATTAAATGTTTAATGCAAAAGGAAGGTGTACTGAATCTGTAGCCTGACAACCTCTATTCAGATCCCTTTTCTGATGTTGACTTAGGTGAATCATTTAACCTCCTGGAGCCTCAGTTTTCTCTGTAGTAAATGAGGGGATGAACTAGGTGGCCTCTGAGATCCCTTACAATTCTACTTCAATGATCTTGAGTAAGTTTTTTGCTTGTTTTTTTAAAAGCACAGGAAGTGGATTAGTATTTGAATCAATTTAGATGGTATATGTAAAGCACTTTGCAAACCTTAAAGCAGTATATTTATTATTACCTTAAAGCTATTTTTGATATCAAGGAATTTAATTTTATTTAATCTCTCAGTTTTATTTATTTGACAAAAATGATGTCCTTCAAGATGGCAGCTAATTTCCAGGATATTATCCTTCTCCAAGAAATTAAAGGATTGATATTTTTTTAAATGAAGTATATTGCTAAATCTAAAAGCACTATGGAATAATGGATAGAAAGATGGCCCCAGAATCATAATGATCTAGGTTCATGTCCCACTTCTTACACATACTGTCTGTGTGACCCTGGGCAAGTCATTTAACATATCAGTGACCCAAGCAACTTTCTATGACTATTAATTTGCAGAGAAGATGCCAACAAGCTTGTATGTTTCTTTATCCAGGAGTTCCCTAGACCAATTAAATAATGGATCCAATTCTTATCCTAACCTGGCAAAATCATTGTCAAGCAGGTCTTAAATATTTGAAAACTTAGTAAAGTTTATGTATGACTAAGAACCTTTAATATGGGTCCATATTTAAATATGTTTAAAGGAAACTACAAGGATTGTTAAGAATCTGTCATAGAATGGTCCAGATAGGATAGTCTTGCTATCAATGACTGACTATCAATGACTAGCTTTAAGTCACATAGTTAGTTAGTGACAAAGCCATTATTAGAACTCAAGTTTCACAACTCTGAAGTCTACTTTTGTATCTTTGTAATGGCCAGCGAATACGCCTTTACTTCACACTATGGAAGCTATAAAAATACTAGTATCTTATTATTTCTACAGGTGCTGAAGATGAATAGATGTGAGAGAGTATGTAACATTTCCTAATCTGATAAAACACTAACACCAATATTTGATAATATACTAATAGGAGAGTTTTACTTCCCAAAACACTAAAGGATTTTACAATGATGAATTATGAGATACTCAAGGACATAACTGTAAGACATTTACTAAATAGGAAATGGAATCATCACCAATAATATACCTGTGGTCATAATAAAAAAATAATAAATTAATGGTAATAAAATAAATGAGACAATTAAACCTCTAGAAATGGAATGGGAAAGGCAAGGTCCCTGTCTTGCCTCAGCATTAAACTGAATTTTTTTTTTCTAATTGGAAAGACAATTATGCTACTTCTTTCAAAACATCAAGGAAACATCATATCCTAATATTGCTTCTTCCCAAGTCAACACGGAAAGTGGAAAAAGAATCATACTCTGCTCTCCTCCTTTTACAATCTCAGCAGATTCATAAACTATGCACTTTATTGGCTTATCACTTTCATGAACTAAATCTTTTCAAATTGAATGGTGCTGACCAGAAATGCTGACTAAGGACTTCATAGTTAAAGTACAACTGGATCTTTGCAATTCATCTTTTAAAATACCATTGAGGGACAGTACTATATTTGAGCTGCATAATCTAGTTCTCACAACATGACTCATACATACGGTACCTTTAATCTACCATTATCTGCAGAGTCTTCATAAGTGGCCATCACTCTGTAGATGGACTGAAATAATGGATAAGTCTCATCAATTGCTACAGTAGCTATAAAGCAAAAATAAATAGCTGTTATTACATTTTTAACATTGTACACTTGGTAGCACTGAAACAGTAATTTTTTAATTCAAATTTTGAGTTCACTTAGCTTTTAAACTTTTTTAAAAATAACTTTTTAAGCAGATTTTAAAGACATTTTTAAAGTATCTCAGATATTCAGTATAATTGATTACATTTATATTTTTAGATTAATGTCTTAGTAAATTTCTAGAAGAGGTATAAAAATAATATTTCATAAGTAGTTTCTTCAATACTACTAATCTCCCTTTCCCCCAGGCTCACAACCTAGATGTCATCCTACATCTCATTTCTCATATCCAATCTGTTACCAAGGTCTGCTGATTTCGCTTTTGCAAAATTTGTCTGAAATGTCCCCTCCTCGTCTTAATAGTGTCACGACCCTAGTGCAGATCCTTATCTCTATATGCCTGGACTATTACAACAGCCTGCTGGTTCGTCTCCCTGCCTCAAATCTCCCGCCATTCCAATCCATCTTTCATTCATTCAGCTTTCAAAGAGATCTTCCTTAAGCACAGGTCCCACCAACTCACCTATTGATTATGTCCATTCAATACACTCTAGTGCCTCTCTGTCCAGGATCAAATAAAAATCCTCTAGCATTCAAGATCCCTCACTCCCCTTCAGTATTCTTACTGCACCCCCCCACCATATTTTTTCAGTCTTGGTCTGTCTCCTTATCTTGACCTTCTGGTTTTCCTGGCTTCCTTCAAGTCCCAGCTAAAACCCGACTTTGATAGGAATCCTTCCTCAATCTCTCTTAAATTCTAGTGCCTTCCATCTGTTCATTAGTTCCTGTTCATATTGTTTATAGTTTGCACATAATGGTTTGCATGTTGTCTCCTCCATGAACTTATGAATTATTGACTGAAATATTTTTAAAAATTAATATATAATAATAATAATAAAATTAAATGTAAACCTGAGAAAATCAGAGAGACAAATCAGATCCCACTTGTATTTACCTGAAATTCACAGATATTTAAATTTTAATCTGAAGATGTTCAAGGATTTTTTGAATGGTAGAAAGAGAGAGGCAGCAAATAACTTAAAAGACTTAGGAACTCTGAACAACACAATGACCAATCACAATGATAAGAAATTAAGATGAAATATTCTATCAATTTCTGATAAAGTGGTGATGGACTCAGAGTATGGACTGAGGTGTTTTTGTTTTTGTTTTTTTGATCTGAACAATCAATGTAGTCATTTGTTTTGCTTGATTATATATGTTTACAATGTTTTTTTTTTTCTTTTGGTTTGTGTGTTTGTTTTCTGTTTTCTTAATTGGAAAGATGGGAGAAGGGTAGGAGGAAGAAAACATATATCTGAAGATAAATTTTAATTTAAAAAATATGGGAAGTAGGGGAGTATAAAAGGATTGGAGTATAGGAGGGAAGGGGAAAGGTCATAGTGAACTTCAACTATAACACCATGCATCGTAAGAAATCATCTAATCAACAAACATTGTTAAATGCCTGCTGGGTGCCAGCATTTGACCAGGCTAAGCACCAGAGACACAAAGACAAAAGTGAAATAATCCCTTCTTTCAAAGAATATGGGAAGGGATGTGTAAATAAATATGAATGTACAAAAAAATACAGGGTTAATTGTGGGATTGTTGAGGTTTAGGGGCTTAGGGTTGCTGAGACCCCAAAATCACGACACACAGTTCCTGCCCGAAAGAATTCGACCCAAGCCTTCTTTCAGCCAAAGACAGGGTTTATTAAAGATCCACTAAAGACTCTTGAGGAATCTGAGAGTCTGTGAGGTATTGGCTAGATTCTAAGAATCTGAGCAGGGGCTAGATTTTAAGAATCTAAGCATCTTAATGGAGACAAGATGGACCTTATACACAGAAAGACTGTGGGAGAGATCTAGGAGTGGCCAAGTAGTTTGGGGTGACTGGAGGAGAGGTCTAAGGAGGATCTGGATGGGAGTGGCCAATAAGCTGGGATGAACAGAACTCCTGGGACCTTTACCACCTGGCCAAAGGAGAGTGGAGTCTAGCTAGGATTAAGGGTGGGAAATGGCTGGAGGCCATAGGGAGGTACCAGGGTAGGTTTAGGGTAACAGAGAATTGGGAGATTGGGTGTAGCCACAAAGAAAGGCCAGTTGATGGGATTATAGCCTCAGGTGAAAGCCAGAGATTTGGCCATGTGGGAAAATCCAGGGTTTTTCCTTTCTGGGGACCAGATCCCAACCCCATCAGGGTGTTGGTGTCAGAGGTTTGAGTAGAATTCCTATTGTCCTGCAGGAATATCTTTCCAACCTAGCATTAACAAAAGGAATTTAGATGTGGAAAGGAGTAACATTTTGTTTGAACTTAAATAAGAAAAATATCCTTTTAAATCTTATTGCGAATGTAAAAAAATCCTTGCATAGGCATGCTAGAGGGCCCTACCCCCCTCTTCTCATTTCAGTTATTCTCTGACCATTTTTCTGTCAGTCATGAGAACTCTTAATTTACAGAGCTAGACCTCTCTGGATAATTTAAGGTGTAATCTGTACCCCTCAGTTGTCTTCCTCCCCCGTCCTCAAAGTATAAGACAGGAGAGGACTCTATGACTGGAAGTGTGAAATCACTTCACTAGGAGTATTGAGTATGTGTACACACATTTCCCCTGAGCCTTTGGTAGGTAGAGAAGCAAGCTTGACTTGAAACTGTCTGTACTGTAATTAAGTCAACAGTCATTTCAGGTAAACAACTTCTTGCCCTTTTTTTTCAAGGATAATTGTTACAGGCAGTAATTAAAGAAACCAATACCAGAGAAAAGACCTAAAGTTTCAGAAATAATTTTGAAATGTTTTATACTGCTAATTATAGCCATAAGGTCCAAAAAGGTTGAAATATCAAAACTTCTCAGAGCCTCTGGATCAATAATATTTAAC
This sequence comes from Vombatus ursinus, assembly GCF_900497805.2. Taxonomy (NCBI): domain Eukaryota; kingdom Metazoa; phylum Chordata; class Mammalia; order Diprotodontia; family Vombatidae; genus Vombatus; species Vombatus ursinus. The sequence goes on from NW_020954608.1 coordinate 19,594,426, forward strand.
ATATATATTATAGTTTTAAGCTTTGCAAAGATATAGAGAGATAAACAGAAAGATATATGTGTATGTATGTGTGTAATTTGAGCCTCACAATAACCTTGTGAAGTAGGTTTTATTATTATTCCCATTTTCAGATGAGGAAATTGAGATTAGAGAGGTTAAGTGACTTGCTCAGTCTCACAGCTGTTATGCGCCTAGTGAAGGAATCAAAACCAATCTTATGCCAAGTTCAGCAATCTATTCACAGTCAAGCTTGAAACTAATTACTATTTTACAGAAAAGTGAGAAATCAAATTAAAGTAATTCAACAAAGACTATCCTTATCTTCTGCTCTTGATAGAACTATGGTCTCAAGTGAGAAAGAAAAAAAAAGGAAGAAAAAAATAAACTTAACAGAAAAAAAATTCTTTTAAAACAAATGTAATAAAGGGCATCCCATAGAGCATGCTTAGATTTGTCCTCGATGGTTTTGTTCCACCACATGAGACTTTGGAGCTTGCTCCTGGCCATGTGTGACACAGAGCAAAGAGGTCAGTGCTTTGAAGTAATGAATAAGCCCCCTTCTTGACTGCTAAGCAAGAAAAGATGCTGGCTCAATAGATGCTTCAAATGGAGTAACTTCACATTCAGCTTTCTCTTCCCTTTTAGCTGTAAATTACATCATGGCTTCCTTAAGACCCTCTTGACAATGGAGTAGGGGGGAAAATGGCTATTTCTGCTCTTTCACCTTGATTGCTATGCAACCATGAGTACATGGCATCTCAGCATATGTCCTGTCTAGGCAAGCCTGCTGGGTTTGGCATAGGTTTTTTGTTTGTTTGGTTTTTGTTTATACTTTCCTAATCTTAGGCAGATGGGTATTCCTCTCCCCACCCCCACCCCCCCAATAAATAAGGATCAGCCCAAGCCTAGCCTATTTTACCAAAATACACATACAAGGAGTTGTTTGGAAGTTGCAAAGCTGAGGGAATAGAAAATGCCAGTCCTAAAAACTAGTTTTAATTTTCAGCCTCCCAAGAGAATGTAATTGTAATTATAAGTTAACTTGCTGAATCTTATTTTAAATTGTTATTTCAATATGTATTATGACTCTTGAATTTCCATTAACATTTATTTTTGTGTAGGAAATACCTTTACCAAATTTTAATTAGGTTCTTCCTTGAATATCTTCAAGGAAACTCTAGATATCAGCCTAAACCTAAGTTTTTAGCAGTTTACCCTAAGGGCAGTGGAGCAGGGCTTTAATGCTAAGAAAAGTTTGAGAAAAGGTAGCTTAGTTCTCTTCTTATTAGAAGCCAAGATCCTTCAGGGCTCAACCTGGTCAGACTGTAAGCCTGGGTCCCAAGTAGGGGCCCCCTTAGTCAAGAAGGGAGTGGGCGCAGTACCCTAGCCCCTGTGAATCCGACATTCAACCACTATAGGCCAATTAGTGCTTCTTTAATATTACACAAATAAACAGAACTTTATAACACTGAACTCAACACATATTTTACCACATGAACATAAGGCCTCATTTGTTTATTGCAAAAATAGCCTTGATCCTCATATTCTTGGGGAAACACACACACACACACACACACACACACACACACACACACACAACCTTATAGATTGAAATAGGAAAACTGCTAAATTTAATTGTAGAAAATATTTGCCATTTATCCCATTTCAAATAAAAGGTATATGAAATCTTTTCCCCTAAATTTCTACATGTTCTGAAAAATGGTATTGATATTACAATTCACATTCACAATGTTTCATTTAGCAACCACGAATATAAATTGATTTTTGACATCAATAGGATTTTTATTTCATATAGGATTTCATACTTCACATGTCCTCCTCTTCTCTATATTCTGTGTCCCCCTTTTACTCTGCAGGAGGATTCCCACTGTTCTTTTCCATGCTTCTATTCCCTAAACCAAGAGATATAGATTGGACATTCTAATTAAACATACACATTTTAAGCTTATATAGTAGAAATTTCTCACTATGCTCCAGAATTTTTGTTTTATTGCTCAAATGTTTCTATATACAATCTGAATACATCATCTCTGAGATTACCTACTCCAGAAAGCTATTGAATTAAAATGATGTTTTTTTTTACCTGTTCCTGAAGAAAACTGAGGATCAGCAGAACAGTCTAGTGGTTCAAGTAAATCAATAATATTGATTGTCAAAACATGCCTCATAAGTCCTCCTGTATCAACTATCAACAGGAACCTTCTTGGATCCGTTTCAAAATTAAAAATTTTGGTACTTGTGATCACACCAGAAGCTAAGAAAGACAGAAAAATGCCTTTTATGTACTGAATACAGAGAGGATCTTGTATTTTTAGACCTGAGAGGGACCAGAAGTAGTGAGTAATTAAACTCCATCATTTTAAAGATGGGCACACTTGGGTCCAAAGAGGTTACATGATTTGTCCAGAAACACAGAGCTAGCTAGTGATATTTTACATCAGAAAACAAACAAAATAAAAGCAGATGCATGAATCCATAAAGTTCCCAAGGAAAACATTCATTTAAAATACTCCATTGGATCTGTAATATCTTTCAGAGCATCCCCTCCAAAACTAGTTCCAACAGATTGGGATGACACTGGACAAGTGACTTAACCCTGTTTGCTTCAGTTTCCTCATCTGTCAAATGAGCTAGAGAAGGAAAAGGCAAACCACTCCAGTATCTTTGCCAAGAAAACCCTAAATGGGGTCACAAAGAGTTAGACATGACTGAAACAACTGAAAAACAATGATCCATGGCTGCCCAAACTGGTAACCCAATATTTAAAGGAAAAAAATATTTAATTCTTTATTTAAAGAACATAGTTCTTTAATAAATATTTATCATGTTAGAGGTTAAGACAATTTGGGAATCTTTTTGTCTCTTTCTTTAGAGGAAAAAAATCCATAATTTCCTACTTTATTCTATGTCATTTAATTGACCAAAGTGTGCAATCCTGGACTATCATTTTGCCTCACCTCTGTCCCCTTCTTCTGCTGAAATTTTGGAATATTTCTCATAATTGCGTTTCAAGAAAGCCAGAAATGTGGTGCTGCATTTTTGCAATTATCATACAAATGAGTTGAGATAAGAAAATTTAAATACCACAGGAGTCCTTGGAAAGTATACATATACAGGAGGTAGACGGCCAAACAAGTATATTTAAATAACAATTAAAGTATTTAAAAATTAATACCTGAATTAATTATAAATTCATCTGTTTTATTCAAAAAGTGATAAGCATCTAGTTTTCCAACCACATCTTTATCATAAGCTTGGCTTAGTTGTGTACTAGGAGGCATGTTTTCAGGCAAATTTACAGGGTTAGTTAAAATCTGGATTTCTGTTGTAACCTTGGAAAACACTGAACATAAGAAGAAAGGTTTTCTGAATAGTTGTCAAAAATATTGTAAAATATCATTTCTATTGTTTGCCTCAAAGAAAACTGGATTTTCTTTACTAAAATCAAATAATAAAACTCAGCTTTCCCCCAAACAGTGTAAAAGTTAATTATTCTATTCTACTCAGTATTAAAGTAAGTTTTCAGTACTATTTTAGTATTACAGTAGGTATCAGAGCAGACCAGATGATAGGTACTAGGTTCAATAGCCCAACTTAACAATGCCTTTAAAAATAAACAAAGTCAGTGAACTTAGTAATAGAAGATAATAGGGTTCATTTTTATAAATGATTTAATGCAAGGTGATAAAGAATTTGAATGCTAACATAGGATAAGATTTTATTTTTTTCAAGAATAAAATTAGTGCTTTGTAATTATTACATATAATTAACGATAATTAACAACTTTTTTACCTGCAAATTCCTTCCAGCTGTAAGTCTACAATCCCATGCATAAAATCACACAAATATCAATATTTTTATATTCAAATTCACTGAATTATTTCCATTAGATTTTTCTAATGACCACTTATAGGCACTCTAGTATAATCATCATCAATGATTTTTTTCCCTTATAATATTCCATGTATATGCTAAAGAAAAGAAATAGTCATGTTTGCATCTGACTTCTAGGACTCCTCAATTTATTAGGTAGCACAAAAATCCAAAAAGAGTAATGCAACATGACTAGATACTCAGGAACTGAACCATGACATTAGCCTATGTTTATAGCCATTGAGTAAATTCTCAATTCCTATTAATTTTTAAAAAGTAACCAGTGATTGAAATCTATGAAATATTCTTACATGAAAGGATTCTTAAGTATTATAGAAAACAGCCTGCTAACAATTCCATGAATTAAGTACTGATTACTAATCTATTGTTTCTAAAGCATTATAATTCATTTAAAATATATTAAGGAATTCATTCATATCTACTAGAAAATGACTTAAAATATTCAAACATATTAATATAACCAGATGAAAAAATAAATCTGGCTTTCTTTTTCAATGCAAAGTCATCATTTTTTCCTTCAAAATTTTATGACCATATTACAAATCACAAATTATAATTTTCTGGAAGTTAAACCTAAACCTACCTGAGCATATTAAAAGAGTCCTAAAGATGTTCATATTCAGACTTTCTTCAACTACTGCTCACAAAGGCAATGTTTCCCTAACAGATTTTTCCACTTTATTTGTACCTATTTAATCTATATTCAGATAAAGCCAACAAGTCAACATGTTTTTATACAATAGTAAATCCAGTCACTTTTTTTCCCCCAAAGAACTATACACATGGGTCATATTTCTGTTGCTAGGTTTTTGTTTTTTTTCCCAGTCATAGGTGGTGAAGATGGTTTTCAACAATGTCAAGAATATTAAATAGCTGCAATTTAATGAATGAGCATTTTAGAGTTGAGTTTTAAAATGTAAAACTTTTGTAATTAATGGGAGGAAGGAATAGGAGAGGGGGAACCAGATGCTTTTCTTTTAACTAGTGCCAAGCTGTATGCATTTTTTAAACTCAGTTTTATAGACTCATATTTAGAACTACAATACAACTCCCTAATTTTATAGGTGAGAAAACTGAGACCCAAAGAGGTTAAATAACTTACCCAAATTCACATAGACAGTAAGTAGCCGAATTTTGAATCCAGATTTTCTGAGTCCAAATCCCATGCCCTTTCAACTGGTAAAAAAAAAAAATTCATTTTTTTTTAGAGGGGGATGAGGCAATCGGGGTTAAGTGACTTGCCCAGGTCTAGTGAAGTGTCTGAGGCCAGATTTGAACTTAGGTCCTCTTGACTTCTGAGTCAGTGCTCTATCTGCTGTGCTACCTAGCTGCCCTAAAAAGATTCATTTTTTAAGTTAAATATGAACACGTTTACAGATATATAACAGGGATCATGAGCTATAACTCTATGGGGAAGGATACATTCTGTCACAATGTCCCATTTGATTAACTTGTAAGGGGGTTGATTTTCTCTCTCTCTCCCTCTCTCTTTCCCTTTCCCTCTCCCTCTCCCTCTCCAAAACAACAGCCCCTTCTCACAGTCATCCCTGTCTGAAGAATCAGCTACCATGGCTGAATACACATGGTGTATGTATTTGACTTGATCAGCCTGAGGCTGGATCTCAAGCCCCTGCCTTCCTCTTCTACTTTGCATTTCTTTCTCTAAACAAAGGTGACTAAACATTACAGACCTGAAAGAGTGATGTTTCCAGCCTTAGTGATTACTGAGCAGCTCCACCATTGTTGGAGAATACAATGACCACTGTCAGGAGGATGAGCTGGCCCACATTCCTATCTGTCTTATGCCTGGCTGGTCAGAAAAATGGACCCTAAGTGAGTTGCTCCTTGAAGAGAGCACACTGAGGTGAAGGTGAAATCTGTCAGCAGGACCACAGTCTCCTGGGGGTCTTTACCTCCTTACAAAGTATAATGTAGATGATAGGCTTCTATGAGTCCTTTGAGTATCTCATGTGTTTTCTTTATGTTTATGGGCTTCTTTGAGCGCCCTGTTTTGGGTTACTGTTTCATGTTTTAAAATTGTCAATAAAAGCTTGTGAGTCTTTATTGTTTTAAGTACTTCTTTTGTTGTAGAAGAAAAAAGTAGCTGTTTTATAGGTGTTACCTACTATTTTGTTCATTTGGTAACTTTTCTAAAAGGGACTCATTCCATTTTGAGGAGACCCTAGACATGAACCAAATTAAAGTTTTGTTTAAGATATTTTTCCTGGAGTTCCTCCTCCAAACACCCCTCCAAATCCCTCCACACATATAATTTTGTTTGTGTGGAGGGGTTATAATGAGCCAGAAATTGTGGAAGGGAAGCCTGCTGTGATCTGGGGGGGGTGTCAGACTGCTCCAGAATCAAATTGCATCTAAATGAGTCCTGAATAGGAGCCCCTTATGAGAGAAAGGAGTGTCCTGAGCTTATGTTTTAGGACTATGTTCCAAAACTCATTTATTTATTCATTCAACACAAATTTATTAAACAATGCTACCTATAAAACACTAGAGAAAGAACTATGGGAAACACAAAGATAAATGAAGCCTAATCTCTAGCCTAAGAAATTTACTGTTCAGTAACAGAAAGAAGACATAAACTTAAACTAGAATACAAGGCATACACCTTAAGTGTCATAACAGGCACAAAGTTCAATGAGATTTAAGAGTAGGAAGGTATCACTGCAGGCTGGAATGTATTTAATGATGTAGTGTCCCAACTGGATCTTGCAGAATTATGATATGGGAGGGGAAGTGACTCCTCAAAAGAGCATGGGATTAGTATTCCAAACAGAAGTTGAAGTATTCATAATGAAAGCAGTGGGTGTGCTTGAGGAATGACAATAATTATTATTTTTATGGATATTAGAGTGTGTGTTGGGCAATAGTAGAAAGGCTGAAAAAGTGTGTTGGGGCAAGATTGTGGACCTCAAGTGTCAGGATAAGGAGTATGGACTTTATTTAGGAAATTATGAACCACTGGAGTTAAATAGGAGAGTGCTATGGTCAGAGCTACATTTGGGGAGAATTACTCTGATATCAGTAAGTGGGATGAATCAGAGTGAGGAGAGAATTGAGGCAGGAAATTTATAGTTTTACTCAGCTCTCCAGTTTCAGTTCCCGACTGCAGCTTTGTTTAGGATCTGTTCCTGGTTCTTGTGTTGGCTTCTACCCCCTCCCCTAGTCTCACCCATGCATTTGAGTTTCAAAGCACTGAATCTTCAGGGTCTTCTATGGTACTTTGGGACAGGATAGTGAGGACCTTGGAGTCTCTGGGCCTGGACTGTCCATGTTTGAAGGCCGCCATACTGCTCTGGTCCTTGCCTCTCCCTGGAGCTTTCTTGAAGGCCTTCAGTTCTTGCAGTCTCCAGAAACAGAACCTTACAGGTGACACTTGTGTCTTATCTTGTTTGGATGCTGTTTTGTTTGTTTGACTCAGCACCAGGTTTTGGTAGAAGCAGGGCTGCCACTGGGGTGTGGGGACTCTAGGCATTTTTTTTTTTGCAAAGTGGTAGGGGGTTGCTCTGTGTGTGTATATGTGTGTATATATTTATATATGTGTGTATATATATATACATATGTGTATATATATATATATATAATTTGATTTTAAAGGTATTGCAAAATTTATGGGCCCTTATGAGATACACAGATGTATTTATCTAGATCTAGAATAATGTGTGGGAAAGAGGTATTTCGTAATTCGCTCATTGACTAGTGAAGCTCGTGAAGATTGTTCCTAGTGTCTAGGCACGTTGGGCGCGGATTCAAACTACTCTGAGGAGCGCAGGCGCGTTTCAGCAGAAGCTGGTGTGAAAGAATTGCGTGTGGCTTTGTCTCCAGTCTGACTCAGTGGTTAGGGCTCGCGGCTGCGATGCCCATTTCCCAGGGTTGGTAGCAGCAGGTACGCTGTTCTCTGAGGGGCTCAGGTAGGGTACAGGCCTCTGTTACTACTGGTGGGCACTGCTAACAAGGACTGCATTCCCCACCCCCCCACCGCCCACCCCCCCAAAAAACCCTTTCTCCCCACCGCCAATCACGGAGTGGGAAGTTACAGCTGGAGAGCCCCATCCCTGCAACTTCCCCTCGAAGTCCCGCAAAGGCCGTGGTGGAAGCCAATGAGGATCCTGGAGGCGGCTATTGTGGCCATGCCCCTGGACCCAAGCCAAAAGCTCCAGGGCAGCAAAGATATCTAGGGATCCTTCTGTCTCAGCAACACCATAGGCACCAGGGCACCAGACTAAAGTCTAGAGAGCAGCCAACTCTAAAATGAGGGCTGGTGGGGATGTCTTAGCCTCAGACTGGGAGGAGCACTTGGGGCCTGAGAAGCGGCTATTGAGTTGCCCCTTCCAGGTCTTAAGGGTGGTACTGTATGGCTATTGGCAAGTGCCTGACTGGATTTTTGTATATTTCTGGGGTGGAAGAGGTGAGGTCACTTACTGTAGTTTATTGCTGAGTTTCTTCTAATGCAAATTTCAGGTTTTTGCAGGAGTATTGTGAGGGAACTGGGCAGCTTGTGTTCATTCAGGCAACGATCTTGGACAGAAGTCCTTGTCTGGAAGACTAGTTATTGAATGATAAAAGTAAGAAACAATAAGGACCTAAAGTGGTGGCAATGAAAATGGAAACAAAGAAAAATAACCGAACAATTTTTTTTTTTGGAAAAGGACATATCTTTTAATGTAAGGTTTGGGGTTTTACAATGAACAAATTCATACAAATATATAGTAAGAAAATCTGTATCATATATCTGAGTTGTTTAAACGCAATGCAAATAAGTCTATGTCATGAATTTGATCACACAGAATATTACATTAAACTTGATTTCTGGCCATTTGGTCTGCAAGGCAGTTATCTTCAGGCAAATATAAAAACTCTGTAAGCAGAGATAACTATCTTAAATATGTGTGCTATTGGTTACTAATATCTATCTGCATGCTCAACATGTTGCTAATGTTATACTCTTGCCAAAAAAAGAGAGCTCATATGACCTTGTATGTTATTAGTACAATTCTATTTCTAGAAAGAGAGAGGTAGTGGTCTCAGTGTACCCTGGTCTGGACAGATGACTTATGGAGTATTTTATTTAGTTTCAGGTGCCGCATTGTAAGAGGCATGTTGGCAAACTAGAATATATCCAGAGGCAGGTAAGCAGAATGGCAAGAGGACTATAAACCAAGCCTAATGAAGATCCATTGAAGAAACTGGGAATGTTTAGCATGAATGAGAGCAGAATTAGGGAGTATTAATCAAATGAATCAGCATATATTTATTTAGATTGTGCTATGTAAGCAGCACTTTGCTGAGGGCTGAGAAAGCAAAAGAAAATGACAAAGGCACAAAAATGATACTTATGGAACATATATACTAATATGGTAGATGTCTTATAAATAATAGTTGTCTTCAAATATCATAAGGTTGCCATGTAGAAAAGGTATTATTAGACTTGTTTATTGCATAGTTTTCTCTTTCAAAGAGAAAAGATCAGTGGATACAGTCTAAGTTACAAGAAGGTACATTTCAATGGAATGTAAAAAAGAACATTCTAACAATTAAATCTTCGAAAATTAGTCATTTAGAGAGGGACTATTGTATGGCTAGAAATATTCAACACGGGTCTAGATGACTATCAGGGATATTATAGATAGCATTCATGCATTATAGGAGTGAATGTTGATCTAGCCCTTTCAAAATCTAATAGTCCTTAGTTCTTCACATAAAATTATAGAGGTTGACTTTTTGAGTTGGCAGAGTATATGTCTGCTCCTGTGCTGTGCTTCTACACGCAACAAAAAGGCCTTCTTCAGTGTTCGTGTCCTTTACTATTACTCTGCCTCAAATCATTGGAGATATTTTCATTAAAGTCTTTTTTTTTCAGTCTTCCAGAGGTTACTAATGAAATGCAAATTACTTTGTAATTAGGAATAGCACTAGGGATACTATGAGATGGTGTGGTACAGTAGAAATAACACTTATTCTGATTACTACTTGTTGCACTTTGGGCAAATTAACCTCTTTGTGTTAAATCCTCTCATTCCTCAGTGGAGAACATTGAACTAGGTGACATCTACAATCCCTTCTAGCTCTAAATCTATGATCCTATGATATCAGATTCTTTCTGACTGTAAGAATGGAATACAAGAAAGGACATGTATGTTTGGTACAAATTATCCACTTATTTTTTTAAGTAGAGAATATGTCCAATTTATGTGCCAGGAATAGCCCCACATTTCTCTGAATAGGGTATAAAATTCACTGGACAAGGTTAGCTCTTTCACAAGGTGTGTCCTGGGTATTTGTTCCCTTGTTGACTCAACATTTAAATTCATGGCTAGTTCATATACATTGTACTTGAACTTGGGCATAGCCTTTAATAACATGGGGTTACACATGCACTCTAGAAGACTTGAGAACTACAGACAGAACTGTCAGACATGAGATAGAGGAAACCTACACAGAAAAACAAACAATTCCCTGGAAACAAGTGTAGGAAACCATGTGACCCATCCAGGTAAATATACAGTTCCTGGGATGAAAGTGGATGGACTCAATGATGGAGTTGTGCAGGGGTACATGGAGCTGTGGGAGCCATAACTGAGGCTCATGAGTCATTGGGCCAAAATGAGAAAGAGCATAGTTGGACCAGGCAAACCCTGCAGTGGTATCGCAAGGCATGTAGAGATCTGGGGCCAGTGAGGTATGGCAGAACTGTAAGTCTGGAAAACTGTTTAGGTCCTTGGAAAGGTGAGGCTCACCAAAGGGGAGAGTTTCTTGATTCTTTAACAAAACTAAGTTATGAGTACTGGGGAGTAGAACTAGCTTAGGGGATAGTTCTTTGAGAGTATTTTTGAGGAGCAGTATGTTAAAAAAACTAGTCTTTCTTATAACTGATTTTTTTGTATACCTGAGTGTTTCTATGTTGAGGGTTGGGAATGAGAGCCATTTTCCTTGTTTGTTTTTGTTTTTGTTTTTTTGGAACTAAAAGTCACTGAGGAGAGGATGTAGACCCAAGAGGATTTACCGAGAGGGTTCCAGTAGGTCAATTAGATCTGTTGGAGCCCAAAATTTCAGCAGTGGGATATATGTTACAATAGGTAGTGATGATAGTTTTCATCTTTGAGTAATGCTATGTCATTTAAGGAGAATGAAGTAACCCAGTCAGTTGGTAGGACATTTAGCTAAATAAGCCCTCATTATCCACACCTTGTTTACTACTTAACATTTCTTTCTCTCTCTCCCTCTCTCTCTCTCTCTTTCTCTCTCTCTCTATATATATATTTATATTTATATATATATGTATGTATATGTATGTATGTGTGTGTGTGTATATATATATATTTTTTTTTAAATGATATTTGTAGTATTAGGCAACCCCAGGTATTAAGTATCAAAGTAAGCTTTGAAGAAGCAGACTGAATTTAACTGAAAGATAGAAGGGGAAAAAAAGGAGCTAAATAGGGTATTCTTTCCATCTGGATAAAGGAAAATAGAGACAAAGATGGAGGTGGAAAAAGAAAAGGGGTTGCTCTGTTATTCACACTATGAGTCATTCTGGTTGCTTGACTGAAAATATACAGATCTTTTGTGAGTAACTGAAAATCTTTTGAACTGGTGCCTTAAGTAGCCCTTGGAGGAAATAGAACAATTCTCAATCTGTTTCAGCATTTATTACACAGCCCACATAACTGTGGAGAATTCAGTGACATAGTGAACCTCATCCAAATCAGAAACTCTTCTTAAAGGTTTTGGTATTAGTATAGAAACTGGCACTTATTTATAAGCTTCTTCTGGACTATCCATTTTATTCTAGCGGGACTGACATTCTGCATTTAGTTTGCACCTTTCAAAATGAAAGTTCCCAGAACATTTCAGAAAGTATGAACGTAAAATCTTAAGACTGATCAACCTCTGGAAGAAAAGCAATGTAACCAATAGGCAATCATCACTTAGTCTTCTTTTGAAAAGTGTATGCAAAGTTGTGGCTAGGGAAAAGAGAAAGAAAGGAAAACTTAATGGGGGAGGGAAAGGAGGATTTATTCCTTCTGATCATTTGTAAATTTGTATTTGAAATCCCTGTTGTCTACATAAAGTATGAAGTTCCTCAGTACTTTATTATTTTAAAGTTCTCTCAAGAGGAGTGTGTGTGATTTGGCACTCATCAAATGAAGTACAAAATAATTCTTCTCTTATGAGGATATATCTATATTACATAAAAACACATATCAATTCTGTAAAAAATAATGAATTGCACTAATTGGCTCACGTGGATCAGGTTGATGTTTTAGATTTTTAAGTTTTTTAATTAGTTATTTTGACATCATCATATACAAGCTTACTATGCTCTACTTCATATTATCCTTATGATTAAGATTTCAGTCAAAATGATAGCTCATGATTACACCACAATTTATAGTTTACAAAGTATTTACATATGACATAGGGAATAACTGTCTTATTATCCCATTTTTACACATTTGTCCAGAATCACATTATCATCAGAATTAGAACCTGAGATCCAAGTCTGTTGACTATAAGCACCAGTACTGTTTGCATTGTACTAGGATGTGTCAACATATTAGGAGACACCCTGTTTTCCAGAGCTAAGGCCCAGTAAGCAAGCTGTGTCCTGAGCTTGGCATAACAACAATCCTTTGCATTCACCCTCTGGATGATCTCACCTTCTGGCCAAATCACAAAATTATTGTATTGCTTTGACCCAGTACCAGGTATTCTTTGAGCTCGGACAAGCACTGGACAAGCTCAGACAAGTCCCCATGTTCCGGTCATGTAGTCCTGCTATGAGTCAGACTTGTCTCATTGTTGCTGTTACCCCTCATTGTCATGGCTAGAGTTCACTGTATAGCGATTGATATTAAATATTGAGGTTTAGCCACACTAGAGTGGGCGCCCCCACTAGGGGCAGGGTCCCACCACATGTGTCTAATCTCTGTCCTTGCTTGCAAGCCATTCCCTTTCTTTGAAATTAAACTTCTGTTTGATTCCTGACTCTCCTGTCTCTAGCCTGCTCTGTTGGACTCCGGCTATCCACAGGTTAGAGGCTGGTTCAGGCCAATTGACAGATCTTTTAGCCTTTTTATTTTAGGGACCCTTTGGACAATCTGGTGGAGTCTGTGGTTCCCTTCTCTGAATAATGTTTTTAAATGCATAAAGAAAATTACATATGATTATAAAGGAAACCAGTTACATTAAAAACACAGTTATCAAAATATTTTAAAAAATATTCACAGACCAGATTAAGAACCTCTGCAAAATCCAGACTTCTATAAGAATCCTTTGTTTGTCTCCCTTAAGGTTTGTGCCTTCCCTCTGATGATCATCTCCACTTTATCATGTATATATCTTGTTTTTACATAGTTGCTTACATGTGTATCTCTCATTAGACTGTGAGCTCTTTGAGATCAGGGACCATTTTTTGCCTTTGAAAGTGGTTAGCACAGTGCCATGCACATATATTAGGCTCCTAATAAATACTTATTGACTGTTGACTGACTCTTAAAGATAAGTATGTGATACAACAATAAATCCTTGGAAATGTATCTAAGAATGATTATATATCTAAACACTATAAAGCCACATGATGTTTACCAATAGAACATAGCCTGCAAATCTCTACTGTAGAAGCAGATTTATTCTCCGCACCTTGCTGCAACTGACTCTGTCTGCACTTCCTCCCTACCTTTGGGAAAAGAAGCAGCCTGAGGTGATTTGCATAACTTGACCTAGCTGTCCTGGAGGAAGAAGGGAGGCAAAATGACAAATGGAGAGAGACTACGTGTGCCCCCTCCAAATCTCATGGTTCGGTGGAAGGTGCTGATATCTTAGCAGAAGAGACCTCACCTTCAGGCTGGAGGGAGAAGGGATACACCATGAGCCAACAAGGGATAGAAAACAGACTCATTTGAGTCTCCAGTCATTTAGGGACTACTTACTAATGGAGCTAGGCAGGCTTGCTAACCACAGGAAGCCTTTACTAGCAAGTAGCAGCTATTTCAATTCCCCCTTCACAGTCTTTGTATTGTCTAGCTGAGAGCTCAAAAGGAATGTCCGTTATTTCCCCTTCTTATATGGGAGTACATAGGTTCAGAAAATACATTTACATTCCAGTTTGGCTATTAAGAAACCGCTGCCTAGGCTCAAACAAATGTATATTTTCCTCCCTAAAATAGGGTGTTGCCCTTATACTGACACAGGTTTAAGCTGCGTCTATACTAGCAACCATGTGCCACATAAAATGGATGTTCCAGCATCCGTTTATTTGGCAATGACCTTAAAATACAACCAGATGTTTTAATGGAGAGCAGACCTTTTACCAGCAAGTGTTTCCAATTGAAATACATTTGTTTTGACTGTATGTTGTTGCAGATGGAAAACATCCATTTTCTTTTTCTTTTTTTTTTTTTTTACAGTGGGAATGGATGACAAATGTTGGCAAAACTCTGGTCCGAAGGATTACCAGTGTAGACATAGCTACAGTGAGAGCTGTAATTCTGTAAGAAACATTTTAAGAGTGTTTTGGGGGGTTGCATTAATGCTTTAAAGTAGTTGTTTATTGCAGGAAATGTTTGTCATTATAATGTGTACCATAAGTATTCCAAATTTGACCCAAACTTTTTACCCTAAATAGCTATATGACCTTTGGTTCTAGGAAGCTTCTTTTCTTTAATAACTATACCAGATGGAATAATTTAGAGCAATAGCATCATTTCTGAATGTGCCATCTATATCACTCATAGTCTTATGGTTCAGAACACTTTGCAAAGGTACAGATCTGCCCTTTCCCATTTGGCAAGATGAGTATTTGAAAAATACAAAAATTGTATATGACATTCTAAAGGAAAGTTAAGTATTGTTTTTCTAAAAAAGAAAATAGCATGTATGTGAAAGACAACAGAAGCTTTTGGAGAGGAGACATCTTTTTTTGGTGTTCTGAAATTAAAAATAAAGAGTCTATATAATTCATGACATAAAATCTGATGGTTTTCTTCTCTTTTTTTGAATAATTAATTTATTTATTTTTGGTTTCCAATATTCATTTCCATGAGATTTTGAGTTTTAAAGTTTCTCCCTGTCCCACTTCTTCCCCCTCTTCCCCAAGATGGCATTCAATCTGATATAGGATCTATATATACATTCATGTTAAGCATATTTTCCTATTAGTCACGGTGTAAAGAACAGTTAGAACTAATGGGAGGAACCACAAGAATGAAGCATAAAACAAAACAACAAAGGAGGAGAGCAAATAGAATGCTTCTATCTGAATTCAGACTCAATATTTCTTTCTCTGGGTGTGGATAGCAATTTCCATCATGAATCTTTTGGAGTAGTCTTAGATTCTTGCATTGCTGTGAAGAGCCAAGTCTATCAAAGTCAGTCATCCCACAATGTGGCTATTACTGTGTACAATATTCTACTGGTTCTGCTCATTTCACTCAGCATTAGTTCATATAAATCTTTCCAGGTTTTTTGAAGTCTGACTACTCATTATTTCTTATAGCACAATAGTATTCCATTACATTCATGTACTACAACTTGTTCAACCATTCCCCAATTGATGGGCATCCCCTCAATTTCCGATTCTTGGTCACTACAAAAAGAGCTGCTATAAATATTTTTGTACATGTGGGTTTATGATCTCTTTGGGATACAGCCCTTGAAGTGCTATTTTTGGGTCAAAGGGTATGCACAGTTTTATAGCCCTTTGGGCATCGTCCCAAATAAGCTCTCCAAAATGGTTGGATCATTTCACAATTCTGCCAACAAAGTATTAGTGTTCCAATTTTCCCACATCTTCTCCAACATTTATCATTGCCCTGTTTTGTCATGTTAGCGCAACCAATAGATGTGACATGGTACCTCAGAGTTGTTTTGATTTGCATTCCTCTAAACAATAGTGATTTGGAACATTTTTTCATATGACTATAGATAGCTTTAGTTTCTTTCTCTGAAAACTGCCTGTTCATATCCTTTGACCATTGATCAATTGGGGAATGACTTGTATTCTTATAAATTTGACTCAGTTCTCTATATATTTTAGAAATGAGGCCTTTATCAGAGACTCTGGTTATTGATGGTTTTCTTTATAACTAATTATGGGTAATATTTGTGAATTAAGCTAAACTCCTGGAATTGTGTAGAGTGTTTTAAAATAGCGGGTACTGTGGTATAAATAGATATTCTTTCCTGTATCCTAGTTATTTTAAGTGAGAACAAAATTTAATTATTTTCTATTAGTTAGTCAACAAGTATTTATTAAATCCCCACAGTGTGTCAGACATTGTTAGGCACTGGTGAAAAAGACAAAATTTAAACATCCCATAACCCAAGGAGCTACTCTACTGGGGGAATTAGGGGATTCTATTGGGGGAAATAGCATATGGGTATATTTGTGTGTGTATACATACACACATATATGTACAGGCATTTGTATGTATACATATACAGGTTGTATTTGTATACATATATACACACATGTATATACAAATAAGAACTATATTTTATGTATGTATGTATACATATGTGTGTATTTATGTATGTGTGTGTGTAAATACAATATTTATACAAAGTAATTGGATGGGGGCAAGAGCAAGTGAGGGCATCAGTAAAAAAGTCATTTAGAGGTAGTACTTGAACTGAGCTTTGATGGGATGTGGGGATTCTGTTGAAAAAGAGATGAAAAGAAAGAACTTTCCAGGTGTGGTGGACAGCTTGTTCAAAGGCACAGATATGGGAAATGGAATATGTACAAAGACCATCCATTCATCCAGTTTGTCTGGAAAGCATAATCACCCTCAAAAGGTAAGCTGGAGTTGGCTTTTCAAATGTTTAAATGTCAAACAGGAGTTGATATTTTATCCTAGAAGTGAAAGAGCCAAGATGTTTGTTCTTTGTAACTTTTAAGGAGATAATTAGATCTATACTTTTAATATTTGTAAAGAATATCATTTCACCACTTTCCCCTTAAAACAATGATCTCAATAAAATGATGAAATATTTGGGTGGAATGAATGAATGAGTGAATGAATTAAATACAAAAGAGAAGACAATTCTAACCTTCAAGGAACATGGAGGAGATAATAGATGCAAGGAGTGGTGCCCAGGAAAGTCTCTTTTTGCTTGGAAAGCTATAGGTGTGGTGAGTAAAGGCATAGGAAGGTAGATAGACTCATCACTTTCTTGGAGTCATGACAGAGTTGATATATTTCCAGAACTAGACAGGGTAAAGGGGAAGAAATGGTAGCAGCTAGCAAGAAGATAGCTGGAGAGTAAAGTGAAGGATGAATGGAGCCTCAACTACATGTATGGATTAAGGCTAACATCAGTAAAGTCATGGTTCAGGGCAGGAGTTCCAGGGATGAAAGGGTTAAGTCTCCTAGGGTTTTATTATGCTTCTGGTTGTGGCACAAGTAGCATTTTATGTTTATGTGAATTATAACTGATAAGACTGAAAAATGAGCTTATTTTAATAGACAATATAGGTTTCTACTTTAAATGATAAAATGTGAAGACTTATCACACCTATTTTTTTATTATCATTTCTTCCTACTTTTAAACATTTTCATTTAAAGAGTCATACTTTTTGATAAATTTCCCATTTTATCTCATTCAATTCCACTTTCCACATTAGTCCTACCTACTTCTAAATCTATTAATGTTCCTTGAATTATTTTCCCTCACCAGTATTTTCTGTTGTGTTTTCAGTATTTACTAACAAAGGAAACTTATTTCATCTACTGTGTCTGTGATTACTTTCATAATATGAACACTCCTCAAGGATGGTTATTAACAATGGATATGATCACTATGTCTTTATAAATTATTGATCTCCCAAGAAGGATGATGAAAAGCTAGGAGAAACCTGGATTACAACTGAGAGCCTGAAATTCCAGTTTGACTTGGGATCATGAGATATTTGCTCTGCCTCAAATTCCCACCTCCCCCACAGTAGCTCTACCATTTTGAAATCCCTGGGAAGAGTACTTATTGCCAGACTGCAGAGCTGGAAAGCTCCCTAAAAATGTGAAAATGTAATATATTATTAAAGTGATGCTTTGAAATTGAAAGGAAAAAAGTATAGCCTCTCTAAATAGCCTATTAAACTGATGAAGTGAAATTAACATCTTAACAATTATCTGGTAAAACTGAGTAATGGAAACAACTACATTTGTGGACCAAATAGGCACTATTTCCTTAAACTAACAGCTGATTGTTTTATTCTCAAATTATCACTGTGATCATCTCAGATCTCCACTTTATATGTTCGTGTAGTCAATGCGCCTGAACTCTAATATAGACATAAGGTTGAATCATTGAATGAAAGAAGGAAGTTATTTATGCTTGTCCTATCTCATGTAAATACACAATCTGGAAACTATCCCATATGTGTTACTACTTGATAGGTATCATTTTTTTGGTAGAAGAAATTGTGCCCTTTTGCCAAAGAGAAGAGTCAAAAAAATTAGCTCTGTTGTGTTAATGACAATGTATAAAAAAAAGCTTTAAAGGAAGTTATTTTGTTATAAAGAGGATACTGAATATTCTTTGGCATCATAAATTACAACGATCCTTTTGCTCATAACTATCTGATGAAAACGCCTATATTTTATATCAAAGGATCATTTTGTAAGACTTCAATAAAATATTTTCATCTGTTTTGAATTACCATTTAGAGAATTTTTTTTTTAATTCCTCATCTGAATTTCAGTCAGTAGTTTTTTTAGCCATGTCTGACTCTACGTTTGACCCTTTTGGGGGTTTTCTTGGCAAATATATTGGAGTGGTTTGCCATTTTTTCCTCTAGCTCATGTAACAAATGAGAAAACTGAGGCAAACAGGTTAAGTAACTTATCCAGGGTCATACAGCTGGTAAGTATCGAAGGCTAGATTTGAACCTAGGTCTGCCTGACTCCAGGTCCAGCCCTCTTTCCACTGAGCCACTTAGCTGCCCTATAAAATGTATTAATCCCTAACAATTTTATTTAATTTCCTATGAAAACTATGAGGTCTGAAGATATTTTTGGTCTCATTAATATTTATGGCAATATTATCCCTTTTTGTGGTCCAGTTGTTTTTCAATCATGTCCAACTCTTCGTGACCCATTTGGAGTTTTCTTGGCAAAGATACTGGAATGGTTTGCCATTGCCTTCTCCAGCTCATTTTACACATGAGGAAACTGAGGCAAACAGGAGTAAGTGACTTGCCCAGGGTCATACAGTTAGTAAATATCTGAGGCCAGATTTGAATTCAAGAAGATGAGTTTTCCTGATTCCAAGCCTGGCTCTCTATCCACTACGCCACCTACCTGCTTCAGCTACAAGTAACTTTATGCCTGCTTTTGAAAGACTATATAGATAATGGTAACTATTTAAAAGAACAATAATCACCAGAGTAATGACTCCCATTTAATTAACCAATTCTGAGAAAGAAAGTTAATTTATACAGTGTTGATGATAAAAAAGTTCCAATCAGTGCTTTAAAATTATTTTCTGAACATCATAATAATTAAAATAAACTTTTAAAAAGTTACTAAGGGAATAACTTCAGTGTGCATTTATGTTGGATATGTATACAATCTTAGAGAAAATGGTCCCTAGAAGAATACTAATTCAACTTATAGTTCAATTATTGGATGACATTGAAACCATTTTTATTTTTTGCTCAGTACATTAAAGTTTAGGAATATAGTTCCTTTACATTGAACAGTGTGCCAAAGTCAGTAAGATTGACAGTGATTGACCATGTAAGTGGCAGTCATGCAAATGAACATTTTCTGTGGGGAATTGTTAAATTTATGCTTTCCATGTTTCACAACATTTTGGAGGCTAAAAATGTGATGAATTTGGAGATATTAGGCTTATTTTTTCTAATTCTTACTGGTCTAACTTGAATATGTATATATTATATATATATAATATATACATATACAGCCTTGTAGGTGGAAGTTTATGAGGATAAATTAATAAAATTAATTTCCTAAAACATGAAGATGCTTATCAGTTAAAATTCACTGGTAGGAAATGTGCTCGCCTCAATGGTATATAAATGATATGTTTTAGTACAAAATCTTAAAAAGGTACAGATGTTGAAAATTAGTATTTTATGCAATGTGAAAATGAAAATAACTAAATTTTATGGATTTCAAATAAATGAATATTGTGGTGTAATTTTCTTTTTCTCCTCTATATTTAGGAAACCATTGTTGGACTACATAGTGTAATAAAGAGAGAAATGATTAATGCAGTAAACAAAGGCTTCCTTTCATACATGACCTCATGAACCTACTGGGAATTATTAGACTCTACATTAGACTCATGGTGACTAATACTAAACAATTAGATTAGAAAGCCTTAATCCAGTAGATTCTAGTAATCATAACAAAATTAAACCTTCAAATATAATGTACATCCCAGTCAATGCACAGCATAGTAAGAGACCATAATAACATGAATCTTTGGAAATGAACTAGAGAAGTTTTGAAATAGTTAAGCAGTCTGGGGAAAGTGAAAGATCCCATATCACTTAGAAAAAGGAATCACATGAGAATATTATGTAATTCGGTGATAATAGCAACAACAACAATAACTTTTACATAATTTAAATTACTTTGCATTAATTGATAGGCAGGTATATGGACCAGACTTGTGATTTCATTGATACAGATAACTCCTAGGTGAAATTCCCAAGGAAAGCCAGCAATGCTTTCAATGCAACTTATAGTCTTAGAGAGTTGCTTAGAATCTTGAGAGGGTATAGGACTTGCCCGGGGTCACACAGTCAATATGAGTCAGAGATAAATAAATATTATCTAAACCAATTAATAAAAAAACTAATTCTTTCTATATCCCAAAGCAAGTGGATAAGTGAAGACCTAAAAAGACATTATAAATATATTGGGGTAAAGGAATAAAAACCTTCAAATAGTAACCTGAATGAATTTAATAGATTATAGATATACAACTGAATTTCTTATTCCTGTACACACACACACACACACACACACACACACACATTCAAAAAGATGTAAAGTACCTTTAATTTTAAAAAAGAATTTGTATCATTTTTAGACAAAAGACTATAGTTTCTATGTTTTTTAATACATTTTTGTTAATGTCTTTTTTTCACATCACCAAAATTTCCCTAGTATTTCTCTCCTTTCCTCTCCCAGAAACTACCATATTTCAAAAATAATATCTGACATCTGATTTTTAATTAAATCATTTAATTGCATTTCTAATAATAAATCATAACATTTATCATTTTAATATATAAATGCAATTAGGTACTCACTTTTTAGCAAGACAATTATTCTACTCCCTAATGAATTCACTCTTACCCTCTATAGCAAAGGTTCCCAAACTTATTTGGTCTACTGCCCCCTTTTCAAAAAGAAAAAATACTCAATGCCCCCCCCAATCTACTTTTTTAAGCCTTTAACTTGTTTTTTTAATTTGCATCATTTCAAAAAATATTTTTAAATGACACATCTTAAATTTAATAATTTATTGTAAATCTGTGGGATTTTTTCCTGCATTGAAATTTTGATGACACAATATTGTGTCATGTAACTATATTGTAAACAAGTCATTACATGCATATATTCCTCCTGATACAACCTGAACTTCCCCAGGCCACCTGCCAACACTTGCTTGTTAAGACCTGTTAGCAGACTTGACCACTTATTGGTTGTAACTTGCATTTTTGTGTTTATTTGGAAAATAATGTAATCACTATGACTTTAACTCTGTTATATAACAGATTAAACATGCATAAATGGTTTTTCAAAGTTTGCTTCTCCTCTCTTCTTTCCTTATTCTTCTACCACCCTCTTATTTTTATTCAAAACCCCCAATTTCACCTGAGGCTACTACTGCTGATCCATCATTCTAGCACCCCCTAGGCGGTGGTATTGCCCACTTTGGGAACCTCTGCTTGAGTCACAGTAACTATTCCAAACAGAATCTCTCCTACAGTCTCCCATAGCATCACCTTCCCTCATCCTTTGTGCTATGAACTTCCCTTCAGACTTTTAAAAAAATGAGGTAATTTACCCTAATTCCATATGATTCCATATACCTAAGATACTCTCAAAAGTTATTCTAAACCTTCTCTTCCCTCCTGAAGGTCTCCATAATTGATCTTCTCTCTCTCATGTGAGGAACCTGTTTCTTACTTTACTGAAAAAATTTAGACTGTCCTACAGAAATTCATTCTTCTCTCCTCTTTATCTCAAAACCCCCTTGTCATCATCATCCACTCTCTTTCCCTTTCTTTTAGTTTCTTGACAAAATGTGGCCCTTCTTCATGCTAAGGCCAATACTTTGAAATGTCCTATTGATTCCAGACTCTTCAAAGGCCACATAGTTGCCTGTTAAGATTTACCCAAGTTTATGCTCTCTTGGGATCACTTCTGATAATTCATTATCACCTCAATTCTATGATGAAGCCTTAGAATAGGCTCCAGGGGAGGAGTAATAATAAGTTACACGAATATATCACTTGTGATTTTCACTACTCTTTCTTTATGACAACCCTTTGAAAATGTGTGGTAGTACAATATTGTTTTCTCATTTGATAAGGAAATTGAAGCTCAGAGGGTAAAATGCTGGGAATGTATTTTTATGTCTCCCTTTTTCTTATTTTTTGAGTAAATTACATTATCCCAAACTACTGTATTTTATTTGATTGTAGCTTTTCTTGGTTTAGTTCAAATACAAGTGTGTGCTACAAATCTAGAAGCAGAAATGCATCAAATAAGTGATGGGGCTGTGAACATACTCAGACCTCTTCCACTAGGCCATGTGAAAGATATATATGACCAGTAGCAACTGATTAGTACTGATTTGTCCCCATGAGTCCAGGCTATGTGAAAGATGATGAGTGATTGAACTAGGAAAGAGCTGCTTCCTAGGTAAGTTATATGAGCTATAAAAAAGCTTTTCCTCAACAGAGGCAGAGATAAGATGGTGGAGTAAAGGCAGGGACTCTGCTGAGCTCTCCCCCAAATCCCTCCAAATGTCCCTAAACAAATTCCACAGCAGAAGAAACCACAAAAAGACAGATTGAAAATAATTTCCAGCCCAAGACAATTTGGAAGGTTGGCAGGAAAGGTCTGTTGCACCAGGGTGAGAAGAGAGCAATCCAGCACAGGCCATGCCATTGCATCCCTGGTCATAGCTAACTAGGAGCAGGCCATGGGAGTGACTGAATCAACAGCAGCAGCCGTAGCAGTGCTGCTTCAAGAGCTCTCAATCCACAGATGGTGAGGGGATCAAACAACTGGTCTGAAGGAGATTACAGGGGTCTTTTTGCTGGCACTGAGGCAGGCCTCTTTTGCTTTGCCCATTCTCCAATCTGGGTCGCAGTCCTGGGTGGCAGTCCTAGGGTGAAGAGGAGCACTAGCATATAGCAGAGATTACAGCAGCAGTGGAGGGGGGGGGCCCTCCTCATAGTTCCAGGACAGAAAAGAGTACTTGTGGTTGCTCACAGACCATAGCACAGGCTGGGAGAGTAGTAAACACTTCTCTTCAGATCATACCACATTGGAAGAACTGAAAACATAGAGGTCCCTAGAAGTATCTCTGAAAACAACTGCACAAAACCTTGGGACAGTGCACCTTCCATCCTGGAAGCAGAGCCCTACTTTAACAGAGAGTTATAAGTCAACTAATAGGCTGGAAAAATGAGCAAATAATAGAAAAAAAATCTATTGAAAATTACTATGGTGACAAGGAAGAACAAAATACACTCAGAAGAAGACAACCAAGTCAAAGCTCCTACATACAAAGCCTCCAAGAAAAATATGAATTGGTCTCAGGCCATAGAAGAGCTCAAAAAAGGTTTTTGAAAATCAAATAAGAGAAGTGGAGAAAAAATTGGGAAGAAAAGTTTGACCTCCATCTGTTTTCAGGCCTTGCCTGTTTTGAGATATATCTCTTCCATCATCTTCTCACCTTAGGAAGAGAAAAGGACTTTACTCTCCCTTATCTACAGTAACTATGGTCACCAGAAGTTTGAGCCATCAACATATGATTGCCTAGGCAAGCCTTAGAAGGAACTCTAGGTCTTTTCATGCTCCTTCTGCATTGTTTCTTTTCCTGAGCACAAGTGACTGAATAGAAATCGTGAAAGGTTAATGTTTTTTAACCTTCACAACTATCTTAAGAATTTGAGTAGTTGGGATGGGAGTTCCTGAATTGATGCTAATTGTACAGGCAGAAGTGTTTACTGTTCTTACATTGCTTTATGATATGATCACTACTAAGAGGGATACTATGGGGAAAGGAATAAGAACATCTAAAACTGGTAACCAGGAGATCTGAACTTATAAGTTGTACAAATAATATATGTCAGAGGTGAACAAGATACTTCCATTCAACTGTCCTATAAAATGCCTTTACTTTTAGGGCAATATGATATTGATTCATGTTTGAGTTAAGCACACTTATGGCCTTTTTGTGTTTTAAGGAGAATGTGTGTGTGTGTATGTATGTATGTGATGGAGGAAATAAATAGCTATCCTATCATGACATCTCCTTTGGGTATTGAGTGTCTTTTTGAGGTGACATCAGATTAATCTCTTTTGGAGAGACCCTGGACTTAGACCATCTTTCAAATCATATCCCATCTTTGTTTACTTAGAGAAAAGGTGGAATTTTTAACATTCAGAACATTGATTTCATTCTTTCCTTCTATAGGCCTTTTATTAGCTGTCAAATTGATGTAAGAGCATTTATCCTCATTTTATCTGAGATCCTTTCTTGCTTGCTGAAGACACCATATTAACTAACACTCTCTTGCTGTTAACATGTTGTATGGCAATCGAGTAGTCCCAAGAATGGATTTCTTCAATGATGCCTTTACATCATTGCCTTATGCCTTGTTTGTAGGTCATGATCTGAAGCTGTCAGGGAGATTAGTATTATTTTTAAGTTTATTTTTTTATTAATTTATTTTGATTAATCAACAGTTACTTCCATAAGCTTTTGAGTTTTAAATTTTTCTCCCCATCTCTCCCCAAAACAGCACATAATCTGAGGTAGGCTATACATATGCATTCCTAATAAACATATTTTCACATTAGTGATGTTGTAAGGAAGAATTAGAACCAATAGGAGGAACCACCAGGAAGAGGAAACAAAACAAAAAAGAAGAAAAAAATAGCGAATAGTATGCTTCAATCTGCATTCAAACATCATAGTTCTTTCTTTCGATTTGGATAGCATTTTCCATCATGAGACCTTTGGAAATGTCTTAGGTCCTTGCATTGCTGAGAAGGACTAAGTCTATCATTGTTAGTCATCACACAATGTGGCTATTGCTATGTACAATATTCTCCTGGTTCTGCTCACTTCACTCAGCATCAGTCCACACAGGTCTTTCTAGGTTTTTCTGAAATCTGCCTGCTCATCATTTCTTATAACACAATAGTATTCCATTACATTCATATACCACAACTTGATCAGCCATTCCTCCATTGATGGGCATCCCCTCAATTTCCAATTCTTTGCCACCAAAAAAAGGGCTTCTATAAATATTTTTGTACCTGTGGGTCCTTTTCCCATTTTTATGATCTCTCTGGGATATAGCCCTAGGAGTGCTATTGCTGGGTCAAAGGGTATGCACATTTTTATAGCCCTTTGGGCATTGTTCTAAATTGCTGTCCAAAATGGTTGGATCATTTCACAACTCCACCAACAATGCATTAGTGTTCCAATTTTCCCACATCTTTTCCAACATTTATCATTGTCCTATTTTGTCATGTTAGCCCATCCAATAGATGTGATATGGTACCTCAGAGTTGTTTTGATTTGCATTTCTCTAATCAATAATGTTTTAGAGCATTTTTTCAGATGACTATAGATGGCTTTAATTTCTTCACCTGAGAACTGCCTGTTCATATTCTTTGACCATTTATCAATTGGGGAATGACTTGTATTCTTACAAATTTGACTTAATTTTCTATATATTTTAGAAATGAGGCCTTATCAGAGAGACTGGTTGTAAAAATTCTTTTCCAGCTTTCTCCTTCCTTCCTAATCTTGGTTTCATTGGTTTTGTTTGTGCAAAAACTTTTCATTTTAATGTAATAAAAATTATCCATTTTGCATTTTGTAATGTTTTCTATCTCCTGTTTGATCATGAATTATTTTGTTCTCCATAAATCTGACAGGTAAACTATTCCTTGCTCTCCCAGTTTGCTTATAGTATCAGCCCTTATATCTAAATCATGAACCCATTTTGACTTTATTTTGGTATGTGGTGTGAGATTTTGGTCTATGCCTTGTTTCTGCCATACTCTTTCCCAGTTTTCCCAGCAGTTTTTGTCAAATAGTGAGTTCTTATCCTAGGAGCTGGGGTCTTTGGGTTTATCGAATAGTAGATTACTATAGTCATTGACTGCTGTGTCTTGCATACCTAACCTATTCCACTGATCCACCACTCTATTTCTTAGCCAGTACCAAGCAGTTTTGATGATTGCTGCTTTATAACACAATTTAAGATCTGGAACAGCTAGGCCACATTCCCCTGCACTTCTTTTCATTACTTTCCTTGATATTCTGGACTTTTTGTTATTCCAAAGGAATCTTGTTATTATTTTTTCTAGCTCTACAAAATAATTTTTGGTAGTTTGATTGGTATGGCACTGAATAAGTAAATTAGCTTAGGTAGAATTGTCATTTTTATTCTATTAGGTTGGCCTGTTCATGAGCAACTGATATTTTTCCAATTATTTAAATGAGATTAGGAATATCTCCCAGGTGATGGATAGGCTAGTTCAAAATGCCAGGATGGGCTATACCAATGCCTGGCTTATTCCTTTTTTACCAGAAGAAAAAAGAAAGGGGTTGGGAAGCTATTGCTTCCCAATAAAAAATGACTTTATTGCTGGAAACTCAATAGCCATAGCTTATAACATTAATGTAGTTATCACTTTGCTGCTGCTGCAAGAGCTTGGATAAGTAGAATTTGTTTGAATCAGCATAAGTGGGTGGAGTAGTTCATCTATAATATCTTTTGTCCCACCAGAATGGTCTGTAGCCTAAAGTATTTGAGTCTCATTGTTCTAAATAGAGATTTCTCTGGCCAAGATACTGTCTACTTCCACTTAACAAGTTTTCAGCAAATGTATCCTTTGGATGAAATAATTCCCTCTAGAGCTAAGTGACTCT
Source organism: Vombatus ursinus (assembly GCF_900497805.2). Classification (NCBI taxonomy): domain Eukaryota; kingdom Metazoa; phylum Chordata; class Mammalia; order Diprotodontia; family Vombatidae; genus Vombatus; species Vombatus ursinus. Next base: position 19,621,525 of record NW_020954608.1, read on the forward strand.
TTACTTGGGTCTCCTCATTTGGACATATTTATAGGAGTCATTTAACACATTTCAATTTTAAGTTTATAAAAGCTGAAATAGTTAGCTTTAAAAAAAATAGGGGTTAATAATTTTTTATAAACTAGACATGAGAGTTTCATAGGTTTATTTTTCTTCTGTTTTATTTTTTATACTTTAACCTTTTTTCTCCCTAGGTTCTACACCAATGAATATGGGACATTAAATATAGTGAGATTTTGAAAATCAATATTGCTTAATTTGTTAGTATTTATCTTCAGAAATTTATTATATGAGATGGCTCTTTGGAAGGGGAGAGAAAGTAATAAAGGAAGAAATTTAGGCAATATAAAAACAAAATATATCAATAAAAACAAATCACAATTTGTTCCCCACCTACAAAGTCCTATTATATATTCTGTATTCCCCAAAACCTATAAAAGAGAATTGTCCCCCTCATTCAGAAGTGGGAGGGTGTCTTAGCTTGCTGAGGAAGCTAAGATCCTAGTTATCAGTATTCATGCTTACTAATAAATTGGTTATGCTGGGAACTTTGTACCTCAATTTACCTTAATTTCAATCATAACATATATAAAAGATGAAAAGAGAAGTAAGCAGAGCCACAGAATTTTGCTCCATATCAGTTCATACAAGTCTTCTTATGTTTTATGAATTCTTTATATTTACTTATTAAATTTTTAATATTTAAAATTTTATTGTTAATCATAATAGAGAGAATAGCTCATATTTCCATAAGACTTTGAGCCTGGCAAAGCATTGTGCATGCATTACTTCATAGGATAATATGATATTATCATTCATTTAGAGATAGAGAAGAACGTAGAGGCCATCTATCACCCTGTATATGTTTATATGAACATCTTTGCATTTATATGTGTATAGGTATACACCTATAATTATAGTCATTCACACACATGTGTGCACACATGCACACACAGATATGTGTATGTTTATACACTAATTCAATCTGAGCCTGAATTAAGACAGCCATAGTGTTTTTGCACAAACAAAACCTAAAATTAAGTCTTAAATTTAGGTTTTCTAAAATTAGAAGAAAAACAGGAAAGTGGGGAATTTTTTTTGCAGCAAGTTTCTCTAATAAAGGCCTTGTTTCTCAAATATATAGATAACGAAATCAAATTTATAAAATAAAATTTGTTTCTCAATTGATAAATGATCAAAGGGTATAGGCAGGCAGTTTCAGAAGAAGAAATCAAAGCTATCTATAGTCACATGACAAATTGCTCTAAATCACTATTGATTAGAGAAATGCAAGTTAAAACTGCTCTGAGACACCACCTCACACCTATCAAGTTAGCTAAAATGATAGAATAGGAAAATGGCAAATGCGGGAGGGGGTAAGGAAAAAAATACTACAGGGATACTAATACACTGTTGGTGGAGTTGTGATCCAGACAACATTTGGAAATTGCCATTCTGGAGAATAATTTGGAGCCATGACCAAAGGGCTACAAAACTGTGCATACCTTTTGACCCAGCAATACCACTTCTTACTATGTCTATGGAGAAGAGATCAAAGGAAAAGTGAAAGGACATAAATATGTACAAAAATATGGTGGCAAAGGAATTAGAAAATGAGAGGATGCCTATCAATTGTACAAGTTGTGATATATGGTTTTGATGAAATACTATTGTGCTATAAGAAATGGTGAGAAGGATGGCTTCAGAAAAGCCTGGGAAGATCTATATGAATTGATGCAGAGTGAAGTGAATAGAAGCAGGTGATCATTGTACACAGTAGTAAAAATATTGTTAATGATGGTCGTCTGTGATCAATAACAATGATCCAAGGCAGTTCTAAAGGTCCCATGATGAAAAATACTATCCGACTCCAGAGGGAGAACTAATGAACTCTGAGTACAAATTGAAGTATAGTTGTTTTTTTTTTCATTGGTTTTTTTTTCCACTTTATTTTTCTTACCTTTTTTTTGGCAACATAGCTAATATGGAAATGTGTGCATGATTTCACATATATTGTTGATGTATTGTTTGTCTTTTTAATGCATGGGGGAGGGGACCGGATAGAATTTTGAACTCAATTTTATTTTTAAATTGAATGCTAAAAATAAATAATTAAATAGTAAATTTTGACAGAAAATGATCCTAGTGCCCAGAACAAAAGAGGTTATAGTTTTGTTGTATAATTGGACATCTGGAGTATTATGTTCAGCAATATACCACATCTTAAGAATTGTATTAAGAGCTGATAGGCATTCAGTAGAAGGTGACCTCTGGAAGGCAGAGGGCCTCAAAATCAGACCTTACGAAAATGTTTGATTGAGATGCTTAGTCTAAAGACATAGTAAATTTTTGTAAGTATTTAAAAGGCTGTTATGTGATAAGAGTATTAATTCAATATGAACACAAAGGGACAAATTAGGAGCAATGTGTGGAAACTGTAAAGAAGCAAATATCAGCTTGATATAAGGAAAATTTATTCAAGTCAGAGCTATCCAAAAGTGAAATGGACCTTCCCGGGGACAGAGGGGTAGTGAATCTCTCCCTTTTCCTAGGAATCTTTAAGTAAGTGAAGATTAGATGACCACTTGTATGGCATATTATGAAGATTATTTTTAGTCACATATACATTGGACTAGATAAGTACAGACAGTTCTCACTTTATGCAAATTTACATTATGCAAATTTGACTTTAAAGGATTCTGAAAGAAATCCAGGTTCCAAAAAAATTTTTTAAATGTTAACTTTATTGTAAAATATTGTTCTCTCACTCTTTCTCTCTCCCTGCTCCTGCTCCTTGGCTGGGTATTATGTAGCCTCCCAACCCCTACCAAAAAAAAAAAAAACTCCTAAAAATAAAAACCCTAAAAAACTACCTCCAATTAATAGCTGAAATGGATGCACAGAGAGAGCATGATTCTGCAGATCAGGACTTGTCTTGGGTCCTCCAACAGTGAGAAAGGAGACCTTTGTCCCTCTCTGCCAACTGCTTGTGTGTCTTGCTTGGGTGTTTGCGCCTTCCCTCAATCTGCCCTTAGGTGCCAAGTTTCTGCTTCCCCACCCCCAGGCCCGATGTGTCCCCCCATGTTCTTCCTCTCAGTTCTGACTAGGCCCATAGGGCTGGGCCTGCCCCATCCCCACAGGTTCCTCCTGCTCTCCCTTCTCTGTCCTTGTCCCAAAGTGTCTCTGAACTATGGGCCAACCTCCTCCTTTCATGATTGTATTTTTCCTACCTCCTTCTTTCCCTTTCCTCTGTTTGTGACAAATTCATATTACATGAAACTCACTTTAGGTAAACAGAACAGTTCATTTACATAAAGTGAGAACTGTCTGTACTGAGGTCTCTTCTAGCTCTGAAATTCTATAATTCTATAATGAATAGGGTCATTTTTAACAAACTTTAAGAGACGTGTTATCCCTTTGGAGAGTTTGTTCACTGCAGACCAAATGTTTCTTGTTTCTTCATAGTTGCCAGCCAGATTTCCATGCTGGCTTTTACAACACTGCATTTTTTTTTTAACCCAAATACATTTTGACAAGTCCTTCAATAGTTTAAACTATTCAAAAATATCCATTTTTAAAGAAGTTCATCCAGATTAGAGCCTCCATTATTCATTATCTTATTTATAAAGTCTATTTAAAGAAATGCATATTAACAGAAGAGCTATCTTAGCCTGTGAGACATCAAGACTTTTATCATAGAAGAGAGAAAGCACATTCAGTTATCCTTTGAACTCTTCAAAGGAAAAGCATTGTGTAAATCCAAGGTGGTATTTTTTTATCCTTAAACAAAAACAGACTGGAGAAAGCCTAGTTATGTTGCTGACTTTAAATTCACAAGGCCCATGTTTATTTTCAACTTGGAAAACATGTTCTTCTTCAGGGAACTTTCTTGAATATATGCATCTTTGAAAAAGACTATTTAAAAAAGCACTTCGCTTCCAACCATCATATGTCGATGATTGAACACATAGTTTTTCTCATGGGGGAAAAATTAACTATTTTCCTCGTATAACTTTAGAGTAAACATTTAAGTAGGTGAAAAAATTATTTCTTATTAGATAACTAACTTAATCAAAATGTCCTCCTTTTTTTTTCTCCCTTAACATCGTGATGTGTTGAAAAGAAAATGTTTTCCTTTTGGATACCACATTACAATAAGACTGAAATGTTTTAAGTGTGAAAGAATTAGTGTTTAGAGTTTGATTTGGCATGAATTCATATTTCCTTGGCAAGCCATCAACTTCAAAGAAATACATGTCTATTCGTTGTTACTGGTGGTTTCAAACCTTCTTTTTGCAGGAGAAAAAGAGTGGTGTGATATGTTTAAAAAATACCTCTGTGGGATGCGGGCAGGTAAGAATGGAGACAGACAGGAAAGACTGTCTACATAAGGGATTCTTAAAAGCTGTCCCAGGGGAAGGAAAATTTAGTTTTCTTCAGTTACTCATTCTAAATGAAGGGCCCAAATTAATTCTGCAGACCTAATTTGCAAAGCTTCTTGTCTTACATCATTTTGAATTTGGTACTGTTTTTAATCTACATTTTATCTGCTTAGGAGTACAACCTTTCCACTTCCCCCCTTTCTTTGAAAGTATAGCTTATTATGAGGCTATGTACAAATGCATTAATTTTGAGAAAAACTGAGACCTCCCAGTAAGAGAAACCAAAACTTTTATAATATGTTTTAAATTGGAAGCTCTTCAAAAAAAAAAACAACAACATTGCTGTCGTGTTCCAATGACTTCTACCCCATAACCAACATGGAGCTCTCCCTTATGAAAATACAACTGAGAAAAAAACAACAACCTGTTAGTCATGTCTGCATTGTATGTCTCCTTTTAACATGTATAGACCACTACCTCTCAGCCAAGAAGAGGGAAACATGTTTCATTATTAGTTCTCTAAAGTCAAGGTTGCTTGTAGTGCCTCATACCTGAGGACTTTCAGTGTTGTCTTCCTACATTATTGTGGTCACTATGTAAATTGTTCTTCTGTTTCAGTTCACTTTGCCCTACATAAGTCTATACAAATGAGAAACCAAATGTTTAAACTCTCCTATTCTTTTAATAGAATATACTTTTTTTAAAAAAAAAAAAAGCTCTTTAAAAGTGTATGTTCATTAATTGGGGATAATTAAACAAATTCTAGTGTGTGAATGTAATAAAATATTGTTGTGCTGTAATAAATGATGAATGTGACAAACAAAAAAAACATGGAAAAATATGCAAGATTGGTGCAGAGTGAAGTAAGCAAAACCATGGCTAATCTGGGAAGTCTACAAGTGTTATATGTTGCAAACACTTTCAGACTTTTTTGGTGTATTAGGCAACTTGCTAGGTAGTACTGTGACTAGAGTGTCAGGCTTGGAATCAGGACTAGAGTTCAAATTCTGCTTCAGATACTAACTGTGTGACCCTGGACAGATCTTAACTTCTGTTTGTCTTTGTTTACTCATCTGTGAAATAATACTTGCACCTATCTCCCCCAGTCCTTATGAGGATCAAATGAGATAATTGCAAAGTGTTTAGCAGCACAGTGCCAGGTACACAGTAAGCACTATATAAATGTTAGCTTTATTAGCTATTATGGAGGAGTGATTTTTCCCCTTTTTTGTCTTTAAAAGGGATTTTGTTATATGGGATGGCTGTCTGGGAGAGGGAGAGATAGATACTGGGGGAAACTCTGGTAATGTAAAAATCAAGATTCATCTGTAAAAAAAATTACACTTTAAAACATTTTTTAAAATTCTGAACTTAAGAAATAAAATGAGCATTACCATATCAAAATAGAATAGGAAAAAAAGATTACACATGAAACTACAAATCTGCCATGTACAACTTGCTTTTCCTTTTAAATCTATGATAAAGTTATCACGTAACTTCCTTTGTCCCCTCCCCCTTCCCTCTATAGAGATGACCACCATTAGACACAAATATGTATATATGTAAAACAACACTATACATACTTCTTTCTTCAGTTCTTTCTCTGGATACAGATAGCATTTTCAATATGAGATCTCTTTCAGGAGGCGATTGTTGGATTCTTTTGATGACTATTTTGCCTTCTGGTTCCAGGATCTCAGGGCAGTATTGCTTGATAATTTCTTGAAAGATGCTGTCCAGGCTCTTTTTTTGATAATGGCTTTCAGGAAGACCAATAATTCTTAAATTGTCTCTCCAGGTCAGTTGTTTTTTCAATGAGGTTCTGCTTTTTGATTCTTTTGATTTTGTTTGACTGATTCTTGATGTCTCATAGTTATTAGATTCCACTTGCCCAATTCTATTTTTTAATGCATTGTTTTCTTCAGTTAGCTTTTGTAAATCCTTTTCCAATTCAACTTTTTAAGGAATTGTTTTCTTTAGTGTACTTTTCCCCCATTTTGCCAATTGTATTTTTAAAGGAATTATTTTCTACAGTCAATTTTTGTCCTCCCCTTTCTAAGCTGTTGACTCTCTCTTGCTTACCTCTTATTTCTTTTCCCAATTTTTCTTCTACCTCTCTTAATTGACTTTTAAAATCCTTCTTGAGTTCTTCCAAAAAGGCTTTTTAGGCTTGAGACCAGTTCATATTCCCTTTTGAGGTTTCAGATGTGGGTATATTGACAATGCTGTCCTCTTCTGAATTTGTGTTTTAATCTTTCCTGTCACCATAATAATTCTCTATGGTAAGTATTTTTCTTTGTTGCTTTTTGCTCATGGTGTTTGCCATTTTCCTGGCTTTTAAAGTTGACCTCTGCTTCTGGGGCACAGGGAACACTGTCACATAACTTCTTGTGCTGGGAGCTAGGGGCCTGGTTACTGGTTTTATGTATTGGGGCCTCAGGTGCTGGCAACTGGATGCTGTAGGGGTCTGGTAACTTACCTGGTGCTGAGCTGGAGTTGGTGGTGGTGGCTGGTGTGTGCCGAGGCCAGATGAGTTTTTTCTGTGTTTCCTGAGGGCTACACTGAAGCTTGTGGGGTAGGGGGTGGGGATGATCTGGTCACTGGAGTTCAACTCCTCACCTGGGGCTGCACTAGACCGTGGGTAGGTTTTAGCTGCTGGTAGCCTCCAGGGTATTTGTTGGTTCTCTGAGCTGGTATCTGCCTGTTCCCCTGGTTGTTCCAAGGTGGTGGGGGTGGGGTGGAGTGGTGGGGTGTCATCCCCTAATATTGGTGCTTGCTGACTGCACCACTCAAGGCCTCAGGTTCTTCCACTGGTTTGCTGAGATGGGGCTTGTACTGGCTTGCCAGGATACCTTCTGTCCTGTACTAATCCCCTTCAACCACAGCAAGAGGGACCTTTCCTGTTAATCCTCCAAGATTCCCAAGCTAAAAGACTGCTGCACCCCATCTTTCTGCTGGCTCCACTGTTCCAGGACTTTTCCTGGGGTAGTATTTTCTGGGTTTTTCAAGGTCAATAAATGAGGGTGAAAATGACTAACTGCTTACTTCTCCATCTTGGCTCCCAGAAGTCCAGTAAAAATGTTTTTTCAAAAGCTATTCAGATTTAAGTCTTTGCCTTTTTTGTATTAAATATAGCTCTATAGAATCAAGAATATAGATAGTTCCAATAATATCTATGCATACCTATGGTTCAGAATGTGACAAATAGTTGTAATCCAAGTGGATACTGAACATTTTCAGTGTCCATACACATTACTCAATTCTAACAAGTATTTCAAAATGGATCCAAAAAGCAGAAGGGGAGACTTAAATCAAATAATGCTAGAAATTGAACTCATGAACTGGGGAGAGAGGAAAGGCTAGAATCTATGATCCTCACTAGGGAAACAAACATCACCAGCACGCTTAATTCACTAGGCCACTACCAAGCATTCACATACATTCCCCAAGGCTGGAATACAGACTGGCAATTTGGCTGTTCCAAAATAAATATTTCTCCCGTTGTCTGTCAGAATCTTCTACTATAATGCTTCTTCAAAATCCTAAGCAACAGTTAAAAAGTTAGCTAAAGTCCACAGAATCAGTTTGACTTCATAAACTCTGAATCTTTGGGAAAGTAGAAATAAAACTTTTACTGACCAAAATTTCACATGGTTTCCAAATGATACTTCTTTTTGCTCAGTTTATAGAAATAAAAATGGTGAAGGTACCTGGGGTTGACTACTAAAGAAAAAAACTGGATACCTTTTTTATTTTTTAAATGATGTTGTCTACACATTGTATCCTCTAAACATTCATTCTTCCAACAAATATTTATTGAATACTGAACAGCTTTGAGATACTTTGTTAGGTAATGGAGAGATAAAGAATAATGAATGATCCTTAAGGGAAGTTTACAGTCTGGTACAGGATACAAACAAAAAGATAGAAATACAAATAAGACACACACACACGCACACAATAATAGAGAATCTCTTTGCCACTGCACTGACTGTCCTCCATTACTAGATCATAGAATCATCAAAAAACTGACAAGTAACTATATAGCCTCTGCTTAAAGACCAACATAATTCATGGTCGTCTTTGAGAAGGAAGGATAAACAGCAAAGACCAACATGGAGGGGGAACCCTCTCCTTGAATGCAATGTATTCTTTTCTCACTTTTACCTCTAAGGTTCACTAATATTTTTATCTTTTTTTCTTTTCTTTTTTCAATTAATTTATTTTGAATTATCAATAATCACTTCCATAAGCTTTTGAGTTTTAATTTTTTCTCTCCCTCTGTCCCCAGTTCCCTCTCCAAGATGGTGCACAATCTGATATAGGCTATAAATATATATTCCTATTAAACATATTGTCACATTAGTGATGTTGTAGGTAAGAATTAGAACCAATAGGAGGAACCACCAGAAAGAGGAAACAAAACACAACAGAAGAAAAAAATAGCAAATAGTATGTTTCGGTCTGCATTCAAACTCCATACTTCTTTCTTTGGATGTGGATAGCATTTTCGATCATGATTGCTGAGAAGGGTTAAGTCTATCAATATTAGTCATCACACAATGTGGCTGTTACTATGTACGACATTCTCCTGGTTCTGCTCACTTCACTCAGCATTAGACCATACAAGTCTTTCCAGGTTTTTCTGAAGTCAGCCTGTTCATCATTTCTTATAGCACAATAGTATTCCATTGCATCCACGTACCACAACTTGTTCAGCGATTCCACAATTGATGGGCATCCTCTCAATTTCCAATTCTTTGTCACCACAAAAAGAGCTGCTATAAATATTTTTGTACATTTCAGTCCCTTTCCCATTTATATGATCTCTCTGGGATATAGCCCTAGAAGTGCTATTGCTGGGTCAAAGGGTATGCACATTTTTATGGCCCTTTGGGGATAGTTCCAAATTGCTCTCCAAAATGGTTGGATCATTTCATGCATTAGTGTTGGTTCACTAATATCTTTGAAGACTCAGTTCAGACACTACCTTCTACATGAAGCCTTTTCTGATCTCCCTAACTGTTGACACAGTATTCTTTGTATTTATTTGTATAAGCCCCCCCCCCCCAAAAATAAGATCTTTCAGAGCAGGACTAGTTCTTTTGTGTGTGTGTGTTCTTAGTATCTATCAAAGTACTTGGTACATAGCAGGTGCTTAAAATAAGATTGCTAATTGCAAAATAAAAATAAGTCCAAGAAAGAAAAAGACATGCAAATTTTAAGAAACAACATATCACTTCCAATTAGAAGCATCAGATAAGTCTTCATAAAAGGTGATATTTGATTTGAATTTTGAAGGCAGGTGTAATTGAACAGAGAAATGTGAAGTAGGAAGTCATTTTAGATGCCGGAAAGGATGGGTAAAGTCATGGAGAAGAAACTGAAGTGTCTGCACTGGACAAGGAAATCATGTTGGCTGGTGAATGGTTTATGGGATCTTTGGATCTCTTTCTGTGAATAGCTGTTTCATATTAGTTAAATTTCTGCCAAAAGTGGCATGAATCAGAATCTCTGTACTTTTCTTTATCCACTAATCATTTTTGGCATCAGGAGATTATGTTGTCTCATTAGAGTTATTGTTATTGCATAAATCAAGTCAGAAAGCATTTATTAAGCTCATACTATCCATCAGTCACTATACTAAACACTGGGGATGCAAAGAAAAGCAAAAAAAAAACATATCGTCATTTTCTCATATTTGTCTTTTCTTCTAAAATTATTATGATTTTTACTGTTTCTCTGATTAATTAATATCTTTGCAAACAGAAATACCTGACTTAGAAACAAATCCCACTTTGATAATCTGTAACTTACTGTCTGCTTATAATGAGCACTATAAGGCCAAATGCCCAAGTATACCATGAACTTTTGCTTCTTTTGTGTTTCTTTTGAAACAAGTTCTATCAATTCTTTTTTTCTCTACAAGAAAGTTCCTGGCTGCCTCTACTCTTGGACATTATCCTTGTCTCCTCCTATTGGCATTGTTCAGGCAATTTTCAGTTGTGTCTAACTCTGTCTGACTCTATTTGGGATTTTCTTGCAAAGATATCAGAGTGGTTTACTGTTTCCTTCTCCAACTCATTTAACAGATGAGGAAACTGAGGCAAATAGGGTTATACGATTTGCCTGGGATCATGCAGCTAATAAGTGTCTGAGGCCAGATTTGAATTGAGGAATGTGAATCTTCCTGACTTCAGGACTGGCACCCTAACCATTGCGCCATGTAGCTACCCTCCACATAGGAACTTTGAAATGTGCTCCAGTAGCACTGCTCTTCTAGATGACTTTCACTTTAGGTTGCTCAGATCCAGTCCATCATATCCAAAGCAAGCCACCACAGTAATACCACACCCTCCTTTAAACTTTCTTTTCTGTGTCACCACCCCCAGTAGAATGTAAGGTCTTTGAGTGGAGGGACCTCCTTTCTTCAGTTTATATCCTCTGCTTTTTAGAACAGTGCCTAGCACATTCTTTCCCTGTCTAAATATCTATCCTTCATTTAGATGAAAGTCTTTATGGTATAGTTTCATTTTATCGAGAATCTCAGTATTTATATGGTGTAGTTCCTTTAATAATATATCAGTTTGTTGAACACTGGAAAAGGATTTCACATTTAAAGTATCAATAGTTAAGTTAAAATTTACAGATAATATAAAATCTGCAAGATCTTTAGCAAGGCATCCTCCCTCCCTCTATGCCCCTTGCCCTCTGGCTACTCTGCCACATTATTGTACAAGGAGATAGGCACTACACCATACTGAGAGCCATTTAATTTTTTATTAGCTTCATACATTTTCATTGCCAAAGAGTTTTTGTTAAGTAATGGTCAATTTTTTGGTGGTGGTTAAGTTTCTCTGCATTTAATTGAGCTAGTCCACAAATGATAGACATAGTCAGTCTTCAAGACCATCCTCCAAGCTTCTCTATTTTGGTTGAACATTCCATAGACTGCATAATTCTGTTCTACTGACAAAGCCTTCAAGAATTTAAAGTCATCTCAACATCTCAATGAAATGTAGTTTTGGGAGGTTTTCAGGCATTTGGAGGAGAATTGGGGGGGATCTTTCACTGACCATTGAGGGGAAAAAAAAGCTTTAAAAAAAGCTTTATGTAATTCAATTCATTGATCTCTTAGGACTTCTTACACAATCTCTTTTTTCCAACTTTTTCAAGGAGTTCAGCCCTCAGACTTGTTTGTCATTAATTTTCTTGATAATTCAATAGCTGAATACATATTTTAGATGTATTGGATCCTTCTCTTTCTGTTGTGCTTCTCTTGACCACCAATCATTATACAACCTTCAAGAAAAAAAGAGAAATTAAAATTAATCTACAATCTACAAGCATTTCCTAATAGCCTACTCTGGGCCAGGCATTTTGTTAGTCACAGGGGGATGTAAAGAAAGAAAGTAAAGCATTACTGCTCAATTAGAAGGCTACTTAAATAGACAGTGGAAAAGGGAAATCAATTAGTTCTATTTATTAGATCTAGTAAATTGTTTTGTGTTGGAAGGAGAAAATGTTTTAGGCAATTGCTTCAAATATTGCTATATATTTCCTGGATTAGAAAAAAATATATACTATGCATAGTATATTCAAATTGAAAGTGGATTTAGAGCTACCAGACTTTGGTTTGAATCCTTGGCCTGTGATTTAGTAGCCAAGGCAAGTGAATATACTCTTCCTATGTGCCAGGCACATGTCAAAAAACAAGTCAATTAAACACAATGAGCCTTAAATTCTATAAAACGCATTTGTAAAAATGGACATAATACAGTTTAGGTTCCCTTTTCATGTATCTTCACATAATACAATTTAGGTTCCCTTTTTATGAAGAAAATATTTTGAAAACCTGAATCACTATGTAAATCTGACATGTGAATTAAAAAGGCAGTCATTTTACACACCTCCCTAATTGATTAACTCTCCCATCAACCACAGTGTCTATTACAAACCTTTTCATATCTCAAACCTCCCATGGCACTCCCTCATCTTCTCAACTGAAGACCTCACCTCACACTTTGACAAAAAAAAAATGAAGCCAATTTCCATTAACTCCTTCTTATCTTCTTTTCATCTCATGTCACTCAGTTGTCTTCCCCAGCTATCTTATCCTTTGCCCCATCTCACATGAAGAGATTGTTCTTAGACTTTCCAAGGCAAACTTTTCTACATGCATGCTTAATACAGTTCCATCCTATATTCTCAGCAGATTTCCCCTTCTATCATCCGAAGTAATCTTGAAGATCATTAATCTTCAGTCTCTTCTTATCTACCATCTGACTTCCTGCTATTTACAAACCCACATCTCTCTGATCTCTAAAAAACTTTTACTTGATCCAGCCATCCCTGTTAGTTTTCTACCTATATCTTCCCTCCCTTTAGTGGCTAAACTCTTTGAGGAAGCCTTCTACTTCTGCTCTTACCCTCTTTGAAATCCTTTACAATCTAGTTTCCAGCTTCATCATTCAATTGAAACTACTCTCTACAAAGTTGTTATTCATTTCTTAATTGCCAAATTTAATGACCTTTTCCCCCAGTTATCATTCTTATTGACCTCTCCTCAGCCTTTAACACTGCTAATCATACTTTTCTCCTTGATCTTTTCTTCTCTTTATGTTTTCATGACTGTTATCTTTTGCTTGTCCTCTTAGCTCTCTGATGATTCCACAGTCTCTTTTGTTGAATCCTTCTCAAGGTAATACCCAGTAATTTTGGTTGTCTTTCAACTCTTTGTTCACACTTACCCCAAATATCCAATCTGTTGCCAACACTTGTCATTTGTGCCTCCACATCTCTCCTATTCTCTCTCCCTTTTTCTTCTGACACAGCTGCCTGTGGTACAGGCCTTCATCAATGTGTGCCTGAACCATTTCAGTAGACAACTGGTTGATTTCTCTACCTCAAGTCTCTTTTCTTGCTGGTCTATTCTCTATTCACCAGCCAAAGTGATTTCCCTAAAGTGCAATCACCCTCCCACTCAGTAAAATCCAGTGGTTCCTTAAATCAATTATACATTCCCCTGACTTTTAAAGCACTTCCCAACCTGACTCCTTTCTACCTTTCCATTCTTGTACTTTACCCCTCTATATATTCTACCTTACTTACTAGGCTTACTTGCTGTTCCTCATACGTGATACTCTGTCACCCATCTCCGTGTGTTTTCACTGACATTCTTTTGCCTAGAATGGTCTCCTTCCTTACCTCCTGCTCCTGCATTCCTCCATGACTCAGTCAGATCCCACCTTTTGCAAGTTCTTAGCACAGCACCTAGCACTTAGTAGATATTTAACAAATGCTTGTTAACTGGCTAGCTGAACTGCTATTAATTCTTTATAGGTCAGTGCATGTATATTACTATAACAATAATATATTTTTCAGTCATACCACCAGTTTTACTTTGGCTTCCTATTTCTAGAAATTCCAGGGGCAGCTAGGTGGTGCAGTGGATAGAGCACTGGCCCTGGAGTCAGGAGGACCTGAGTTCGAATCTGGCCTCAAACACTTGACACTTAGTAGCTGTGTGACCCTGGGCAAGTCATTTAACCCAGTTGCCTAGCAAAAACAAACAAACAAACAAAAAAGAAATTCCAAAAAAGCATAGTTTTCTGTGAATTAAATTAAGTAATAATAATGAGATAGCAAAGTACAGTAGATAGAGAACTGGATTAGAAGAAGACATATAATATAATATAACATTAGCAAAGGGCTTAGAGTTAAGGTAACTGGGTTCTTATTCTACTGCTACCTCAATTCTTACTGTGGAAACTTGAACAAATCACAACCCCTCTGACCCTCAATTTCTTCATTTGCCAAGTGAGGGAAGCTGATTGGATGATGTGTTTTCTTTTAGCAATAAAATTCTCTCATTTATAACATATTGTATTCTATAATTTGGGTTCCAATCCTAGCAAGCCACTAAATATTTCTTAGGCTTAGTTTTCCAATCTGAAGAAAAAGGTTGGAGTAGATATTCTCTAAGGTACCTTTAATGCTTAATTTTTCAAAAAAAAAACATAGAAATTTTAAGGGTATTTTTTTCGTGAGATTCCCTGATCAATTTCAGTAGTTCTGCCATTAACTTGATAACATTATAAGGTAAGGGCTATTTATTTTGAAGGTTTCTAAGGGGAATTCACCACAGGGAATGTTTTTTTTTATCTTTATTTTCTCTACTTTTGCTATTGTTAGTTTTTTTAGTTCACTTTTAATTTTTCCTAAGTCTTTTGGGGTTTTGGATGGGTCATTAGAAGCATCAAGGTAAGAGTAAATCTATAGAAACTTTAGGGGGAAAAAAATCAGTGTTTGCCTATAGAATGTTAATAACTAGTATGTATTAGTGAATGTAATCTCCAGGCCAGTTTGCTTTGCTGAAATAGCAAATATTTCTCTATTGGGAGGGTGAAAGGGGAATTGATCAGGGGAGTCCCTGACCAATTTCATGAGTTCTACCATAGCTTAATGAGATTATAGATCAAGAGCCCTCTTTTGGATACAGCTAAGGGGCACCTCCCTGTGGGGAGTATGGGAAGCTCACTGGTACTTTATTAAGAAACCTCTTGGTGATTTCCTAAATGGTATTCAGAAAGGGTAGTTTTTGTCAGAAGATCCAACTTACTCCATAGTCTGTAGTCTCCATATTTTGACAGACCAGCTCAGTCAATTGGACTTCCTTGCTCAGAAGACACAAGTTATGCAGCAAAACTGACTTGATTTGGGGGCATAGTAACAATGGCAAAGTGGATAGAAAGTCACATTTTTGTCTCCAACCTCAAGATTTTTGAGATATAAGTGACAGCTTCTGAATATAGATCAGAGAATAATGATGTCAGCAGCTGGGTCATTAGTAAAGTTCTTGTAGAAACATGGAAAAAACAGACAAGCACGTAGTCTGAGAGTTAATTTTCCCAGCCTTGAGGAGTTGTTTCATTAGCATCTCAAATTTGAGAATTGTCAAGGTTGAGAATTCAACCTTGTTCAAGGATCAGATTTTTTGAGAGAGAAGAGGATTTTATGATGATGAATTTACTCTACAAAAGCAGTGGATTGCTCAGATGTTCCCGAGCTATGTCTTGTTTGGAGGGCAAGACTAATGAAATATTTGGACTGTATAATGGCCTCAAAACACATTGATGTTCCAGGGGAAATCTAATCTACTGGCTAGTACTCTGAGTCTGGAGGCATTGCTTCAGATACTTTGGAATTTCAAAAGGTTCCTCTGAATGCAGCTCCCAAGTTCAGTTCTCTTCCATTGTAATCCAGTGAGCTATGTGCATGTATTGTGTGTTTCTTCTGTGTCTTTATGACTCTGTAGAATTTTTTGCACCTTCTGCATTTTCTGGGCTTTGAAATAAAGGTTCTCCTATACCCGATACCCATTTTGCTATTTTTTGTGCTTACATGGAAACAGGAGACCCTGTAGGGACACATTTGGGCAAACAGAGAAAATGATCTATATCATAAGTATTGTTAAAAATTTGTGACTCTGAGCAAATGTCTTTAGCTTTCTTAGCCTCAGTTTCCTCATATTTAAAATGAGCATAATAATAGCACCTATCTCAGAGTGTTGAGGTAATAACATTCAAAAAACACTTTGCAAATCTTTAAGTGCCACATAAATGGTTGTTAGTATCAAAGGAGCTTGCATTCTCTGGGGAGCAAAAAAAAAACTGATTTGTAGACAATTACATGTTTTTAAAGATACAAAGAAAATGGGAACAGATTTCCAGTGGGGAGAGTATTAGCAACTAGGAGGATGAGCTTAGGGCTCGTGTAGAAGGTGGCATTTGAAAATGAGACTTCAGTGAAGTTAGGAATTCTATGAGGAAGAAGGATAGAGGGAGAACATTCCAATGTGGGGGAAAAGTCTATGTAAAGGAGACAATATCATGTGAGGGAACAGTAAGCAAGCCAATTTGGCTTAAATTTAGACTGTTTAAAGGTTGATAATGTGAACCTGGAGAGGAAGACTAGAGCTGGATTTAGAAGGGCTTTAAAAGCAAGAAAACTTTGTACTTGATCCCAGAGGCAAGATGGTGTCATTGGAGCATTTTAAGTATGGGAATGATAGAGGAAGTGACATTTGACCTGGACAGTGAAGGAAGGGAAGACTTTCAACAGGCAAGGATGTGGGAAGAGACTGTTCCAGACATAAGCTACACACACAAAAAGCAAGGACAGAATGAGATCAGGGAATGGCAGGTAGCCCAGTATCAATGGAACACAGAATGTACAAAAGGTAGTAGTATGCAATATGGCAAAAAAAAGTAGGTTTGGCTTTCAGATTGTGGAGGGCTAAGATGAGAAATTTCAATTTCATTCAGCAGGCAACAGGGGGACTACTATGTGGCAGCAGTTGGTAGCACTGATTGGAGGTGGGAGAGGCTAAAGGCAGAGGACCATTTAATAGTTTTATAATAGTTCATCTGAGAAATTATGAGGCTCTGATATAGGATGGCAGTAAGAGTAAAAAGGGATATATAAAATGTAGATTACATAGAAAGGCCTTGGCAAAGGATTGGATGTAGGGAGTAAGAAAAAGGTAAAAGTTAAAGAAGACACCAGAGTTTTAAGTCTCCTTGACAGATAGTGATGCCATTGAGAGATTTAAGGAAATTAGGAGGGGCAAGTTTGGGGAGAGAATATGATGTTTTCAGTTTGGAACAAGTTCACTTTGAGGTGATAGCATTATAATCATTTATGTAGTTTAAGACTTTTTATGTAGTTTGAGCCAAAATTTCTTAAAAGAAAGATGTTTAACTGAAAAGAAACAATCACCAAACATCAACAGAGACCTTGCCAATGACAGTCAATTTTTCCAAAAGGAAATAGGATGAGTAATAAATGGTCAGAAGTAGAACTTACTTAAGTATCAAATTTATATTTGAATGTTTCATAGGGTAATGCAGCTATTTTTTTTATGACACATAATGACTTTTTGTTTCTTCTAATGTGAACAGAGAATATCAAATGTTCAATTCCAGATTGACATTTTATTAATTCTTAAAATTCAGTAGTAAAAGTACACAGGGTAAAAGGAGTGACTTGTTTGAGCTCTCCCCCAAACTGCTCCAAAATATCTATAAAAAATAGCTCAAAACAAATTCTAGACGGCACCCACTAAAAGAAAAAGTGAAACAAATTTCCAGCCCAAGACAACCTGGATGGTTGATTGGAAAGATCTATTGTGTCAGGCTGGGAGAGGAGCACAGTGCAGCGTGGGTATACAGGCAAAGACCAGGCCTCAGTGAACCTGGAGCAGGCCTAAATTACAGGCAGCTGTGGCAGTTCCCAGACTTCTCAACCCACTAAAGCCAAAGACAACTTAGAAGGTCAGTAGGGAAGGTCTATGACTATGGTGAGAGAGAAGCTCAGTCCTAGCCCCAGTCCCAGCACAGCCCCAGGGTGGTGGCTGTTTCTGGAGCTTTTGGGCCACAGGTAGAGGGGGATCAAGCAGCTAATCAGAGGGGGATTTCAGGGATATCTTTGCTAGTGCTGAGGCAGGATTCTCTTCTTTGCCTGTGCTTGGATCTGGGTTGCAGTTCTGGGTGGCAGTCCTAGGGTGAGAAGGAGCTCTGGTGTGGTGGAACTTATAGTGGAGGTGGAGAGGGAATCCTCCTCACAGTTCCAAGGCAGAAAAGAGTGCATGTGGTCACTCATAGACCAAAGCCCAGGCCAGGAAAGGAATAAACACCTTGCCCTTGATCATACCGCCTTGGAAGAACAGAAAATTTACAGGTCCCTAGAAGTATCTCTGAAAACAGCTGCACAAAATCCCCAAAGCTTGGAACAGTACATTCTCCACACCGGAAGCAGACCCCTACCTTAACAAAGAGTTTAAAACTTAAGTAATTGGCTGGGAACATGAGCAAACTGCACAAAAATATCACACCATGGAATCTTTCTTTAGTGACAAAGAAGATTAAAACATATGAGCAGAAGAAGACAACAAAGTCAAAGCTCTTACGTCCAAAGTCTCCAAGAAAAATACGAATCAGTCTTAGGGCATGGAAGAGCTCTAAAAGGATGTTTCGAAGCAAGTAAGAGAAGTAGAGAAAAAACTGGGAAGAGAAATGAGAGTGATGCAAGAAAATCATGAAAAACAAATCAACAGCTTACTAAAGGAGACCCAAAAAATTACTGAAGAAAATAACACCTTAAAAATAGCCTAACCCAAATGGCCAAAGAGGTCCAAAATGCTAATGAGAAGAAGAATGTCTTCAAAAGCAGAACTGGCCAAATGGAAAAGGAAGTCCAAAAGCTTACTGAAGATATAACTTCCTTAAAAATTAGAATGGAGCAGTTGGAAGTTAGTGACTTTATGAGAAATCTAAACACTGTAAAACAAAACCAAAAGAATGAAAAAATAGAAAACAATGTGAAATATCTCATTGGAAAAACAACTGACCTGAAAATAGATCCAGGAGAGAGAATTTAAAAATTATTGGACTATCTGAAAGCCATGATCCAAAAGAGAACCTAGGCATCATCTTTCAAGAAATTATCTAGGATAATTGCCCTGATATTCTAGAACCAGAGAGTAAAATAGAAATGGAAACAATCCACCAATCACCTCCTGAAAGAGATACCCAAAGAAAAACTCCTAAGAATATTGTAGCCAAATTCCAGAGTTCCCAGGTCAAGGAGAAAAGATTCCAAGCAGCCAGAAAGAAATAATTCAAGTATTGTGGAAACACCATCAGGATAACACAAGATTTAGCAGCTTCTACATTAAGGGACTGAAGGGCTTGGAATATAATATTCAGAAAGTCAAAGGAGATAGGATTACAGCCAAGAATCACCTACCCAGCAAAACTGAGTATAATCCTTCAGGGGGGAAATGGACATTCAGTGAAATAGAGGACTTTCAAGCATTCTTGATGAAAAGAAAAGAGCTGAATAAAAAATTTGACTTTCAAATACAAGACCCAAGTGAAACATGAAGAGGTAAACAGGAAAGAGAAATTGTAAGAGAGTTATTAAGTTTCAACTGTTCACACTACTGCATGGAAAGATGGTTTTTGTAACTCATGAGACCTTTGTCAGTATTAGGGTAGTTGGAGGGAAAAAATTATATAGATAGATAGATAGATAGATAGATAGATAGATAGATAGATAGATAGATAGATAGA
>NW_020954608.1:19641050-19749198 GCF_900497805.2 Vombatus ursinus
AGATAGATAGATAGATAGATAGATAGATAGATAGATAGATAGATAGAGGGCACAGGGTGAGTTGAAGATGAATGGGTGATACCTGGAAATAAAATTAAGCAGTGAGAAAGGATTATACTGGGAGAAGGAGAAAAGGAGAGGTAGAATGGGGTAAATTATCTCACATAAAACAGACAAGAAAAGGCTTTTACAATGGAGGGGAAGTGAGGGAAGGTTAGAGGGAATGAATGAATCTTATTCTCATTGGATTTGGCTTAAGGAAGGAATGCCATTCACACTCAATTGGTTATGGAAATCTATCTTACCCTACAGGAAAATAGGGGGGAAAGGGATAAGAGAGTGGGGGGATGATAAAATGGAGGACAGATTGGGGGAGGGGGTAATTAGAAGCAAACATTTCTAAGGAGGGACAGGGTCAAAAGAGAGAATAGAATAAATGGGGAGGGCATGGGGTACAGCATAGGATGAAGGGAAATATAGTTAGTTTTCCACAACATGACTACTGTGGAAGTGTTTTGCATGACTACACGTGTATAACCTATATCGAGTTGCTTGCCTTCTCAATGAGAGTGGGTGGGGAGGGAGGAAGGAAGAAAATTTGAAAATCACAGTTTTAAAAACAAATGTTGAAAATTGATTTCACATGCACCTGGGAAATAAGATATACAGGCAATGGAGTATAGAAGTCTATCCTGCCCTACAGGAAAATAGAAGGGGAAGGGAAAAAGAGAAGGTGGGGGTGGAGATAGAAGAGAGGGCAGATTAGGAGAAGAGGTATTCACAATGCACGCCATCTTGGGGTGGGAGAAGAGATGATATGGGGAGAAAATTTGGAACTCAAAATCTTGTGGAAGTGAATGTTCAAAACTAAAAATAAATAGATTAATAAATAAAAAATAATTTGGATGCTATCCCATTTGGTGCATAGTAGCATTGATATTGTTTCATTTGCTATGTTACTTTTTAGCAAAATGTAGTTTCCCTGCTTATCTTCCTTAATTAGATGTATTTTTGCTTCTGTTTTGTCTGAAATTATGATTGCTACTCAATCCACTTAATAATATTTTATTTTTTCCAGTCGCATGTAAAGATAGTTTTCAACATTTCTTTTTATAAGATTTTGAGTTCCATTTTTTTACCTCTCTACCTTCCCTTCTTCCTCCCCAAGACAGCAAGCAGTCTGATGTAGGTTATACATGTACATTCATGTTAAAACATTTCCATATTAGTCACATTGTGAAAGAGGAATCAGAACAAAAGAGAAAAATCATGATAAAGAAAAAAACAAACAAAAGAAAAGGTGGAAATACTATGCTTCAATCTGCATTCAGAATCAGTAGTTCTTCTTCTGAAAATGGATAGCATTTTTCATCATGAGTCTTTTGGAATTGTTTTTGTTCACTGTATTGCTGTGAAGAGCTAAGTCTTTCATAGGTGATCATCACACAATGTTACTGTTCCTATGTACAATTTTCTCTTGGTTCTGCTCACTTAACTCAGTAGCCGTTCATATAAGTCTATCCAGGTTTTCTCTGAAATCCACCTGCTCGTTGTTTCATTAAAAAAAGTACACAGAATCAAATCTTGATGGGAAAACAAAAAAAAATCTGTTACGATAAATGAGATACCTCAAAAAATCCTATAGTTGTACATTTGATTGTTTATGAAAATGACAGAAGGATGTACAAATATAAGATTTATCTCAACAATTTTAGCCTGGGAAAAATACGTTGAAAATGAAGGTCAAGATCCTGAAAAAATGCAGCTATTCCCTGATGCTTTAAAAAAAACTAGCATCATTTGTGTGTGTGCATGTGAACATATACACTCATACATATATATGTATGTATGATGCTAGGTGTACATATGTATGTATGTTTATGTTACGTATATGTATATATGTATAACATCAGAAAGTGTAGTGAAGTAAATTTTCTTGAAACTGTGGAGTCAGCTATTAGTGTGTAGAGGGGGAAAAGGTATAAAACACTAGAGTGATTTCTACCCTTTCCCAAGCAGACCTTACTTTATTTTAAGGTCTCTGTTTTTGTTTTAAGTAATAGCATATTACCTGATTCTGTCTCATTTAGTCCCCAGAGGTAGTGATTTTCACATTATTTTGTAAAAATGAATTAACCTTAAAAAGAACAATTAATTTTAAGCTGTTGGTTACTCTCCAAATTATATAAATATTTATTTATTTGAACTTTTTAATGTGGTCCAATGATTTCTGCAATTTAGAGAACTCCCAGCCTGAAAATTCCCACTTCCATCCAGACCTGCAGAAAGGTTAAGTGATTTGCCTATGATCATACAACCAACATGTCAGAGACAGGGTTTGAACATGAGTTTTCCTGATGCTAAGATCAGTCCTGTCTCTATCATGCTTCCTCTAAGCAAAATAATCATTCATAATAATTAAATTAAATGGCATTGTGGCATAGTTAATTGAGGACCAGCTTCCAAGAGGGAAGACCTAGGTTCAAATCCAGTTTCACAGTTCAAGTCTAAACTCCTACATGTATAGCTATACGACCCTAGACAAGTCACTTAACTTCTCAGTCCTCTTGGCAAACTCTTCTAGGCCCCAAGTTGCAAAAGAGTTACTGAATGGCATTGGTGGAGGGGGTTTACTTATCACCGTTCTGTACACCAGATATGACTAAAAAATAAGCAAAAACATTTGTCAATAATTGACTATACTTTGGGGAAAAGTAGAGTCCATCTATATGAGAGGAAATATATTTTTAAAAAAAATCTTTTGTGTGATTTGGCAAGTAATTTACTTTGAGTGATTCAATTTTTTGTGCAGACGAAACAAACTGCAAGTTGAGTGCATTTCATGAACAGAACTACTTCCAACAGAATGTTTCATATTTCTGGATATTTGTCATTGTACTTTGGAGTTCAAGGTTATTTCTTACCCCACTTCATCTTGCCTCATTTCGTGTCTGGCCAAATGTTTCATAGCAGATCTTAGCTATGAATGATTGCATATGATTCACTTATCAACAGTAACATAATGAGACCAATTGTTTATTTATTAGACATTGGAGAGCTTGGTCACCTTCATTTACAAACAGATGGGTGGAAAATATTAAAATCAAAAACAAAACAAAACTGCACATGAAGGAACTTTGAAAGACAGAATAAAGAAATGGAAAGGAAAATCCATGATTAAAAACACAGAACAATGAGCATTAGTATATTGAAGACTCTGCTATGGTTTGGACATCTATCAAACTACTTCCCAAATGACTTTTTAACATTCTAATGGCAATCTAATTGTTTTTGTGAGTCCCCAAGAGGCTCATTTCCTTACCAGAATATTCTAGTAACAATTACAAGGAGAATAACAGTACTAAGAGGAGAAAAACGTGTAATAGAGTAGGAGCTCTTAACCATTTCTGTGTCATGGACCTCTTTGGCAGCCTATGTATCCTTTTTAGAATAATGTTTGTTGCCTACTTTCATAGTTGAAGGAAACCCTAAGTTGTAGTTCAATGTCAGTAAAAATACACATGTAATCTTTTTGTCATGCAAGTTAACAGATTCTCAGAACTCTATGGATAAGGGTTTATGGTCTGCAGGTTAAGAACCCCTAATATAAATGAAAAAATTCTCATCTTAGAATGTGTGAGTCAACAAAGTTCAAGTAATGCCAGTGGAAACTGTCATACCAGAAAGTCCAGTCTTTTTCTTGCCAAAGATTACTTACTGAAAGGAGAACAGAAGGGTGAGAATAGCTGTTAGCTGGGCTAAAGGAGTACTGAAACAGAGGTCCAATAAGACCATTGCTTTCTAAAGGAATTGAAGGTTTACAGACTACTAGTAGTCTCAATGACCAGCTGCAAATTAACTGCTGAAAAACAGGTATAAGAAACAATAAACTATTGTATTTGTATTTGGGAAACCTATTTGCTAAAACAAACTGTTTAATTTGAGCTTAGGCCAGCGAGGTGGTCCAGTAGGTAGAATGTTGGGCATGGAATCAGGAAGAGCTGAGTTCAAATATAACATCAGACACTAAATAGCTCTGTGACCCAAGGCAAGTTGATTAATCTCTGTATGCCTCAGTTTTTTGTGTAAAATGGGGATAATAGCCCCTCTCTCTGAGGGTTGTTGATAATTACTTGCATGATGATGTCTAGGCTCATTTGATGATCATTGCTTTCAGGTAATCCAATAATTTTTATCTCTCAGATCAATTTTCCAGTTCAGTTGTTTTTCAGTGAGATATTTCAAATTTTCTTCTATTTTTTCAGTCTTTAGATTTTGTTCTGTTGTTTCTTGATGTCTCATGGAGTCATTAACTTCCCCTTGCCCAATTCTAATTTTTAAGAAATTATTTTTGTCTAGAGGTTAAGCCAACATGGCAGAGTAAAGGCAAGGACTCACATGAACTCTTCCCCAAAGCTTCCCAAATACTTTTAAAATGATTCTAAACAAATTCTAGAGTGGCAGAACCCACAAAAAGGTGGAAGAAAACAAATTTCCAGCCCAAAACAACTTGGAAGGTGAGCAGGAAAGGTCTGTTGCACCAGGGTGAGAGATGAGCACAGTCCAGAGAAGGCTGCACCAGTGTGGACCAGGCCCCAGCAAACCCGGAGCAGGATTTGGGATGACTTAATCAGTGGCAGCAGTGGCAGTTTCCATACCTCTCAGCCCATAGATGCCAAAGAAAACTTAAAAGGTGGACAGGAAATGTCTGTTCCATTTGGGTGAGAGTGGAGTGCAGTCCAGCACAAGCCATGCCAGCACATCCCTGGCCACAGCAAACCAGGAGCAGGCCTTAAGAGTGACTGAATCATTAGTGGCAACAGCAGTAACTGCTTCTGGAGCTCTCAGGCCACAGATGGTAAGGGGGGTTGAACAGCTGGTCAGAAGGAGATTACAGGGGTCTTTTTGCTAGCACTAAGGCAGGATTTTGTTGCTTTTCCTATACTTAGATCTAGGTCATAGTCCTGGGTGGCACCCAGGGCAAGGAGGAACACTAGCATAGCAGAGCTTGTGGCCACAGTGGAGGGGGGAACCCTCTTCCCAGTTCCAGGGCAGAAAAGAGTACTTGTGGTTTTTCACAGACCAGAGCACAGACCAGGAAAGTAGTAAACACTTCTCCTTGAATCATACCACATGAAAGAACTGAAAACTTACTGGTCCCTAGAAGTATCTCTGAAAACAGCTACACGAAACCCCTGAAGCTTGGGATAGTGCACCCTCCAGTCTGGAAGCAGAGCCCTACTTTAACAAAGAGTTAAAAGTCAAGTAACAAGTGGGAAAATGAGCAAACAACAGGGGAAAAAACCTCTGACTATAGGAAGACACTATGGTGACAAGGAAAATCAAAATGCATGCTCAGAAGAAGACAACAAATCCAAAACCTCCAAGAAAAATATGAATTGGTTTCAGTCCATGGAAGAGCTCAAAAAGGATTTTGAAAATCAAGTAAGAGAGGTAGAGGAAAAATTGGGAAGAGAAATGAAAGATGCAAGAAGATCATAAAAAAAGCAAGTCAACAACTTGGTAAAGGAAACACAGAAAAATATTGAAGAAAATAACATCTTAAAAAACAGACTAGGCTAAATGATAAAAGTGGTCCAAAAAAACCAGTGAGGAGAAGAATACTTTAAAAAGAAGAATTGGCCAAATGGAAAAAGTAGGTCCAAAACTCACAGAAGGAAATAATTCCTTAAAAATTAGAATGGAGCAAATGGAAGCTAATGACTTTATGAGAAATCAAGAAGCAATAAAACAAAACCAAAAATGAAAAAAAAAATAGAAGACAACTGAACTGGAAAAATAGATCCAGGAGAGAGAATTTAAAAATTATTGGACTACCTGAAAGCCATGATCAAAAAAAGAGCCTGGACATCATCTTTCAAGAAATTATCAAGGAAAACTGCCCTGATATTCTAGAACCAGAGGGTAAAATGGAGATTGAAAGAATCCACCAAACAAATCCTGAAAGAGATTCCAAATGAAAACTTCCAAGGATATAGCTAAATTTCAGAGTTCCCAGGTAAAGGAGAAAATATTGCAAGCAGCCAGAAAGAAATAATTCCAGTATCATGGAGCCACAGTCAGGATAACACAAGATTTAGCAGCTTCTACATTAAGGGACTGCAGGGCTTGGAATAGGATATTCCAGAGGGCAATGGAGCTAGGATTAAAACCAAGAATCACCTACCCAGCAAAACTGAATATAATTCTTCAGGGGAAAAAATGGATATTCAATGAGATAGAAGACTTTCAAGCATTCTTGATGAAAAAACCAGAGCTGAATAGAAAATTTGACTTTCAAATACAAGACTCAAGAAAAGCATAAAAAGGTAAACAGAAAAGAGAAATCATAAGGGACTTAATAAGGTTAAACTGTTTACATTCCTATATGGGAAGATGATATTTGTAACTCATAAGCCCTTTCTCATTATTAGGGTAGTTAGAAAGAGTACATATAGACAGAGAACCACAGGTGTGAGCTGAATATGAAGGGATGATATCTTAAAAAATAAAATTAAGGGGTGAGAGAGAGGAATGTACTAGGAGAAGGATAAAGGGAGAGGGAGAATGGGGTTGACTATCTCACATAAAAGAGACAAGAAAAAGGTTTTACAGAGGAGGGATATGAGGGGGATTGAGTGAACCTTACTCTTATCAGAATTGGCTCAAAGAGGGAATAACATACACACTCAATTGTGTATAGAAATCTATATAACCCTGCAGGAAAGTAGGAGGGAAAAGGAATAAGAGGGGGGTGGTGATAGAAGGGACGGCAGATTGGGGAAGGTGGTAGTCAGAAGCAAAACGCTTTTGAGGATGGGGAGGTTCTAAGGAGAGAGAGAATAGAATAAATGGGGGAGGGGAATAGGTTGAAGGGAAATAGTTAGCAATAGTTACTGTGAAAAAAATTTTGAAGCAGGTTTCTCTGATAAAGGCCTCATTTCTCAAACATATGGTGTCAAATTTACAAAAATAAGAGCCCTTCTCCAATTGATAAATGATCAAAAGATATGGTAAATTTTCAGATGAAGTAATCAAAGCTATTTTATAGCCATATGAAAAAATACTCTAACTCACTCTTGATTGGAGAAATGAAAATTAAAACAATTCTGAGGTACTACCTCTTACCTATTAGCTTGATACCAGTTTTTCTGAAATTCTCCTTTGTATTTACCCCACTATCCTGATGTCCTGTTTGTATGCTGATTAGAATTCTGCATGCACAAAATTGCAATTGTAATATAAGCTCTTTGAGAACAAGTTCTATATTGTATATCTACATTCATATTCTTACAGCATAGAATATTGACTTGCATCTAGAAGGCACTAATTAGGTATTGAGTTAAGTTGCTGTTATTGAATATCTGTGCTCATTTTTTGAATGTCTAAAGAAAATTCAAAATGAAAACAAGATAGTTGGAAATGTAGAATGATATTTGATACATGTATATGTAAGAATTTTTTTAAATCACCATTATTTTATAGAATGTCTGGGTTTAAATCCCAGGTATGATATTTGGAAAAGACATATAACTTCTCTGAGTTACAGTTCCTTAAATTTCAAATGAGGGGGTTAAAATAGTCAGTGATTCCAAGAGTTTTTTTTTTCTCTCATGAAAACCTTCCCACAATAACAAAAAATTGTGGGGTGAACCTCCAGGCCAATTTAATATACTACTCAAAATATTCTTATAGATTTATTAAGTCTTAATAATTAATGCAATTTCAATTATGCCAAAGAAACTTCAAATTAAAATTTATATTATATAATTATAATCATAAACTTTTATCTGCCTATACTTATGAGAATTCAAAATATAAAATTATAGAAATAATTACTAATATTTATGTGATATTCTATAATAAAATAAATAATCCAAGTCCTTACATGCTTATTCATATCTATAAAACTTTATATTAAATTTCTTTATTTTACAAGTTTTGATAAATGTAAATAACATTTTAATGTTTTGTTTATTTAATTACATATTTCCCAATTACATGTGACAAAAATTTTAGCAATCATTATTAAAAATTTCGAGTTTTAAATTCTTTACCTACCTCCTATCTGTCCCCCCATGTTGAGAAAGCAAGCAACTTTATAGTGATTATATATGTGAAGTCATGCACAACATATTCCACTTAAGTTGCATTGTAAAAGAATACACACACAAAAGAATAAAACAGCAAAAATAAAGAAAAAATTTTAAATCTGCATTCAGAGTTCATCAGTTTTTTCTGGAAGTGGATAGCATTTTTCATCATGGGTCCTTTGAAATTGTCTTGGATCACTGTCTTCATCAGAGTAGCCAAGTCTTTCACAGTTGATCACCTTATAATATTCCTGTTACTGTGTACAATGTTTTCTTTTCACTCCACTTTGTATGAATTTGTGTAAGCCTTCCTAGGCTTTTCTGAAACAATCCTGCTAATCATTTCTTATAGCACAATAGTATTTCATCACAATCAAATACCACAACATGATCAGACATTGAGTTCATTCCACAATTGATGGCATCTCCTTGATTTCCAATTCTTTGTCTCCACAAAAAGAGCTGGTATACATATTTTTTGTATAAGTCTTTTTCTCTTTTCTTTAATCTCTTTGAGCTGCAGACCTAGTTAAAAGACATGCAGAGTTTTATAGCTCTTTGGGCATAATACCAAATTGTTCTCCTGAATGATTGAACTATTTCAAAATTTCACCAGCAGTGCATTAGTGTGTCATTTTTTCAACAAACCCTCCAGCATTTGTCATTTTCCTTTTCTGTTATGTTAGCTAGTCTGATAGGCATGAAGTGGTACCTCAGAGTTTGTTTTAATATGAATTTCTCTAATCAATAGTAATTTGGAGCACTTTTTCAAGTGACTATTGATAGCTTTGATTTTTTCTTCTGAAAACTGCCTGTTCATAATATTTGGCTATTTATCAGCTGGGGAATGGCTTTTATTTTTAAAAAGTTGGCTTATTTCCCTCTGTATTTGAGAATTGAGGCCTTTATTAGAAATATTAGCTATAAATTCTCCCCTCTGTGTTTGCAGTTTTCCTTCTAATTTTAGCAGCATTAGTTTTGTTTGTGCAAAAGTGTTTAATTTTATGTAATCAAAATTATCTCTTTTGTTCCTCTTGATACTCTCCATCTTTTGTTTGGTTATAAATTCTTCAATTAGCCATAGATATGACAGGTACATTTTTCCATGTTCCTCTGATTTACTTATGATTATTATCATTTATGTCTAAATTGTGTATTCATTTTGACCTTGTCTGGGTATGTGGTGTAAGACATTGGTTTAGACATAGTTTTTACCAAACTGCTTTCAAGTTTTCTCAGCACTTTTTGTCAGATGTTTGGTTCTTACTCCAAAAGTTTGCATCTCTGTGTTTATATGATACTAGATTACAGTGGTGATTTACTATTGTGTATTGTATACCTAATCTATTCCAGTAATCAACCATTTTATTTCTTAGCTAGTAGCAGGTTGTTTTGATGATTGCTTTGGAATATGATTTGAAATATGGAACTGCTTGGCAACTTCACATTTTTTTATAATTGATTCTTCTTGACCTTTTGTTCTTCTAAGTGGCATTTGTTATTATTTTTCCAGCTTTATAAAATAATTTTGATAGTTTGATCAGTATTGCACAGAATAAATACATTAATTTAGGTAGAATTGTCATTTTTATTATACTGATTTGGTCTATGTATGAACAAGGAATAGTTCTCCAATTGTTAACTTTGTCTTTATTTGTGTGAAAAGTATTTTGTAATTGTGTTCATATAATCTATGGGTTTGTCTTTGAACATAGACTCTGAAGTATTTTATGTTTTCTCCAGTTATTTTAAATACAATTTCTCTTTCTATCTCTTATTGCTGGGTTTTGTTGGTAGTACAAAGAAATGTTGATAATTTATGTGGGTTTATTTTATATCCTGCAACTTTGCTGAAGTTCTTAATTGTTTCTACCATTTTAGTCGATTCTTTAGGGTTCTTGTTTTACTGCTGTAGCTAGCATTTCTAATACAATATTGAATAATAGTAGTGATAATTGACCTCCTTGCTTCACCTCTTATCTTATTGGGAAGGCTTCAAGTTTTTCTCCATCATAGATAATTCTTGATCTTGGTTTTAGATAGATACTTAACATTTTAAGAAAGGCTCTGACATCCTGGGCCATTGCCAATTGTCTTGACATTTTTCTTGTCACTGGAATAAAGTGACTCTGGAGGATAAAGTGAGGTTGGTGACTTTGTGCAGCTCCACCCCACTCATACCCAATTTACATGCAAATCAAGACAAAATCCTTGTGATTGATCATCACTGATCTTCTTCAAGAATGAAGGACAAATAACAAGAACAAGGAAGGCTCCATTCAGCCAAAATGGCGGAATAGGCAGTAAATCTCAATAACCCTCTCACATTCACCCCCAAACAACCATAAAATAGCTCCCCAGAAACAAATTTTGGAACAGCAGAACCAGCAAAAAGATTGTGCGAAACAATTTTTTAGCCCAAGAAACTTGAAAAATTGGCATGAAAGTTCTGTCTCACACAGGTAAAAGAGGAGTACAGTCCAGGACAAGAAGCATCCCAGCAAACCAGCAGCAAGTCCCACCTCAGCAAACCAATGGGAGATCTTGAGCACCAGTGTGGTGGGGCAGGCAAATGCCAACACCAGGTGAATTGGAGGGAAGGAAATAAAAAATAACCAAGGAATGAGAAAGAGGAGTACACTGGGTGTAGATGGAAGGGAGAGGTGGAATGGGGTGAATTATTTCACATGTAGAGGTACAAAAATCCTCAGAGTGAAGGGGAAAGTGGTAGGGTGGGTGATGGGCATCACTTGAACCTTACTCTCATCAATATTGGCTCAAAGAGGGAATAATGTGCACAACCAGTTGAAAATAGACATCTGTCTTACAGAACAGGAGAGTAGGATTGGAGGAGATTAAGTGAAAGTGGGGTGTGGGAGAATGACATGAATAGAGGCCATACTGGGGGAGGTGGTACACAGAAGCACAACACTATCAAGGTAGGAAAGGGTGAAAGGAGAAAGAGGAAAAGTAGAAGAAAAATAGGATGGAGGGAAAAGCACAGTTAGTCATTATAACTGTGAATGTGTATGGGATGAATTTCTCCTAACCCTAACCCTAACCCTACAATATGTTGTTGAAGCAGAGAGTGGAGCAGAATCTGTTATGCTTCAACTGAAGTTAAAAAAAGCAGGGGTAGCAATCCTGATCTGAGACAAAGCAAAGACAGCAATAGACCAAATTAAAAGAGATAAGGAAGGAAACTACATCGTGCTAAAAAGTACCTTAAACAATGAAGTAACATCAATACTAAACATATATCCACCAAATGGTATGGCACTCAAGTTCTTAAAGGAGAAGTTGAATGAGTTATAGGTTCATGACCAAACAAGAGATAGAGAACATTTTTGCAAAAAGTAAAATAGATAATTTTGATTATATTAAATTTAAAAGCTTTTGCACAAACAAAACCAATGTAGCCAAGATTAGAAGGAAAACAGAAATCTGGGAAACAGTCCTTACAGAAAGTGGCTTTGATAAAGGTCTCAAATATATAGAGAACTGAGTCAAATTTATAAGAATATAAGCCCTTCCCCAGCTGATATATGATCAAAGGTTATCAATAGGCAGTTTTCAGATAAAGAAATCAAAGCTATCTATAGGCATATGAGGAAGTACTTGAAATCACTTTTGATTAGAGAAATGTAAATTAAAACAACTCACCTATCAAATTGGCTAATATGATATAGAAAAGGAAAATGATAAGTGTCAGAGAAGATGTGGGAAAACTGGAACACTAATGTACTGTTGGTGGAGTTGTGAACTGATCCAATCAATCTAGAGAGAAATTTGGAACTACACCCAAAGGGCAACCAAATAGTCCATACCCTTTGATCCTGCAATACGAGGTCTGTATCGCAAAGAGATCATAAAAAAGGGAGAAGGGACCTGCATATGCAAATATATTTATAACAAACCTTTTTGTTATGGCAAAATAATGGAAATTGAGGGGATGCCCATTAATAGCTAAACAAACTGTGGTATATGAATGTAATAGAATACTATTGTGCAATAAGAAATGATGAACAGGCAGATTTCAGAAAAATCTGGAAAGACTTGTACAAACTGATGCAAAGTGAAATGAGCAGAACCAGGAAAATATTGTACACAGTATCAGCAACATTATATGATGACCATGAATGACTCAGCTCTTCTCAGTAACACAATGATCCAAGACAAGTACAAGGACTCACAAAGGAAAATGCTATCCATGCCCAGAGAAAAAACTGATGGACTTTGAATACAGATAGAAGCATATTTTTTCACTTACTTTATTCTTTTTCTTCTTTTTTTTTTCTTTTGATCTGTTGCTTCTTTCACAACTGTAACTAACATGGACATATGTTTTACATGTTACCACATGTATAACCTATATCAAATTGCCTACCGTTTTAGGAAGAGAGGTTGGGAGGGAAGAAAGGAGGGAGGGAGAAAAAGCTGAAGCCCAAAATCTTGCAGAAACGAATGCTAAAACTGTCAACATGTAATTGGGGAAAATACTATTAAATTTTTTTAAATTTAAAAATAAAAAAGAAAGGTTCCACTTATTCCTCTGCTTCCTAGTGTTTATAATAGAAATGGATGCTATATTTTGTCAAAAGCTTTTTCTGTATTGTTGATGTACTCTTATGATTTTCCTTGTTTTTGTTATGGATATGGTAAGTTAGGCTGATAGATTTCCTAATGCTGAACCAGCCCTGTATTTGTGATACAAATCTCACCTTGTTATAATGTGTGATTTTTGTTATATATTGCTGTAATCCCCTTGCTAGCATTTTATTTTTAAAAAAAATATCGATATTCATTAAGAAAATTGATCTATAGTTTTCTGTCTCTGTTTTTCTCTCCATAATTCAGGTATCAAAACCATATTTGTGTCATAATTGGAATTTGGTATGACTCATTTAACTTCTTTTTTTTAATTCAAATAGTGTATATCATATTGGTATTAATTGTTCCTCAAATGGTTAGTAGAATTCACTTGTAAATCCATCTGGCCCAGGGGAATTTATCTTAGGGAGATCATTAATAGCTTGTTCAATTTATTTTTTCCAAGATGGCAATATTTAAGTATTGTATTGTTTGTTCTGTTAATCAGCAGTTTATATTTTTATAAATATTCATCCATTTTACTGAGACTGTCAGTTTCACTGGCATATAATTGTGCCACATAACTCCTAAAAATTGCTTTGATTTCATTTTTATTGGTGGTACATTTACACTTTTCATTTTTTTTTGTACTGGCAATTTGATTTTCTACTTGCTTTTTTTCTAAAAAACAAATTAACCAATGGTTTATCTATTTTTTTCATGAAATGAGGATATAGCTTTATTTATTAGTTCAATTTTTTTTTACTTTCAATTTTATTAATCTCTCCTTTGATTTTCAGGATTTTCATTTTGATATTTAATTGGCTTTTAAAATGTGTTCTTTTTCTAGTTTTCCTAGTTGCATACCCCATTCATTGATCTACTCTTTCTCTTTTATTGATGGACATGTTTAGATATATAAATTTACTTCTATATATTGATTTGGCTGCATTCCACAAATTTTAGAATGTTTTCTCATTGTTCTCATTCTCTTTGATGAAATTATTTTTGTGAAGGTGCCATGTGCAGCTGAGAAAAAGGCATACTCCTTTCTATACCCACTCATTTTTCTCCATGACTTTATCATTTCTAACTTGTCCAAGATTCTATTTATCTCCTTGACTTCTTTCTTGTTTATTTTATGGTTTGATTTATCTAACTCTGAGAGGGGAAAATTGAGGTCCCCAACTTGTATAATTTTACTCTCTATCTCCTCCTTTAATTCATTTAACTTTTCCTTTAAGAATTTGGATGCTCTGCCATTTTGTGCATATATGTTTAATATTGCTATTACTTCACTGTTTATGGTGCATTTTAGCAAGATGCAGTTTCTCTGCTTAACCTTTTGAATGAGGTTTATTTTTGCTTTTGCTTTATTTGAGATCATAATTGCTACCCCTGCCTTTTTTACTTCAAGTGAAGCATAATAGATTCTGCTCTAGTCTCTTATTTTACCTCTGTATATGTCTCTCTGTTTCAAGTATATTTCTTGTAAACAACATATTGCTGGATTCTGGTTTCTAATCCATTCTGCTGTCTACTTCTGTTTTATGATTGATTTTATCCCATTCATATTCACAGTTATCATCACTAACTGTGCATTTCCCTTTATGTTATTTTCTTCTCTTTAACCTTCTCTCTCTCTCTGAAGTCTTGTCCATCCTTTAAAGTCTGTTTTGCTTCTAACCACTGCCTTCTTTTATCCACCCTTTTATCACATGCCATTTTCCTTTTCCCCTTCCTCACCTATATCCCTATTGAGTAAGATAGATTTCTATTACTGATTGAATATTTATTGAAGTGTTCAGTGAAGACTAGTACCTTTGGTATGAGGGCTGCCAAGCCCTTTTTAGGCCTGCTTTCTACCTTTGGTGTCCATCTTCCAATCAACTTTCACCTGTGGCTCCAAGAAGCTATATCATGCACAGTGGTCACACCCCAGCAAACTGTTTTAGCAGATGTGCTAAGCCAGGTTGAGGGTAATCAAGGGTTCCCCAACCTGTTGGTGAGTTAGGGAGTTTCCACCCCAAGCATGTGTAGACTTCTCCTAGTGGAATGAGTAGATGATGAAAATTCCTTCCATTGGTCACAAAGGTGGTGGAAGCAGACACTGTGGAGCACTTAGAGCTTAGTCAGACATTGAAAACACAAAGATTGTCCATTGCATCCTGAGCCATTGCCAGTCATCTTGACTTTTGTCTTACCCCTGGACTGATTACTTTGGAAGAGAGAGTGAGGCCAATAATTCTCACAATCTTGCCTTAATTAAATCAGATATATTTAGAAGTCAAAAGAAGGCATTGTAAGGCTGAAGTCAATCCCTATCTAGCCAAATTTCCAGCTGAAGAAGAGGTTTTGAATACCATTAAATGCCTCTCCTGTGGCAAAGCACTTGGTGCTGATTCTGTTCCAGCTGAGATTTACAGAGTTGGGGACCTGTATTGCTCATACAAAAACTGACTGAAATTTTCCAGGTTTTATGGCAAGAGGAGGTTATACCCCAGGAGTTCAAGGATGCCTCCATTAGTCATTTCTATAAAGGTAAAGGAAATATTTTGTCCTATGATAGTCATAGGGTGGGGGCAGGAGGGTCTTTCTTTTAGTCATTGATGGCAAGATGTCCTCCTTAATAGGCTGATCCTTCATTTGGAAGATGGTAATCTACCTGAGAGCTAGTGTGGCTTCAGAAGGGGCCAAGGAATAGTCAATACAGTATTTACTGCCCAACAACTCCAGAATAAATGCCAGAAGCAGAACAGGGGTCTGTACCCAACATTCATTGATCTTACTAAGGTCTTTGATACCTTCAGTTTTGAGGGCTTGTGGAAAATCATGGAAAAATTTGATTGCCCAGATAATTTCATCAGTATTGTATGTCAGTTTCATGAAGGCATGCTTGCATGGGTTCTGGATAATGGACAATGCTCTCACACTTTCCCAATCACCAATGGAGTGAATCAGGGCCATTGCTTGCTCCCATACTTTTTAGTATGATGTTTTCAGCAATGTCAGATGCCTTCAATAAGGATGAAAATGGCATCAAGGTCAGCTACCTCAGTGATGGTAAATTATTTATCCTGAAACAGCTACAATTCAAGACTAAAGAGGAGGGACAGTTGATGCATAACTTTTTGTTCACAGATTATTGTGCACTCAATGCATCCTCTGAAACTGAGACGCAGTAAAATATGTATTAATTTTCTGCTGCTCATGCTAATTTTGGCCTGACAATTAATACCAAGAAAGCAGAGGTTCTCTAGCAGCCAGCACTATACCATCCATATGTGAAATCATAGGTTACAGCAAATGGAGAAATTTTGAATGCTGTGGATAAGTTCATTTCACAGTATACTTTCCAGGTATGTACACATAGAGGATGAGGTTGACTCATGCATTACCAGAATTAGCTCAGTTTTGGGGAGGCTCTGAAGAAAAGTGGGAGAGAAGAGGTATTAGACTGCCTACCAGACTGAAGGTATACAGAGCCATTGTGCTGACCTCATTGTTGTGTGCTTGTGAAACCTAGACAGTCTATAGAGTGGCACACCAGGAAACTGAACCACTTCCATTTTAATTGTCTTAGGAAGATTCTGAAGATCATCTGGCAAGATGAGGTACCCTGGACACAGAGGTCCTTTCTCAAGCTGAACTGATAAGCAGAAAAATTCCACTGCAGAAGAGCACAACTCCCAAGAGCTGACCACCTTGTTCAAATGCCAAATGTTCATCTGCCTAAAAGATTATTTTTACAAAGAACTTACACAGGGTAAGCACTCACATGGAGGTCAGAAGAAGCAATACAAGGACACTCTAAAGATCTCTCTGAAGAACTTTGTGAGATATGGGAGACATTGGCACAGGACCATACAGCATAGTGCCCACATCAAAGAAGGGTCTGTGCTTTATGAGCAAAGCAGAATTGCAGTAGCTCAAAAAATATATGAGATGCACAAATTTAGAGATGTCTCTACTCCAAATGTTCATATAGACTATGTGCCCAACCTGTGATAGAGCCATCTGCACTGATATTGGTCTGCCACAGTTGGAGACGCTGTACTTTGGCCTGAAAATAATGATGTCATTTTGATCCTCTTCAAAAATGAAGGACAACAACCATCCAACCACATTTTCCCTCTTTGAACTTATTTAGATGTGAGTGAGGTACAAGCATTGCTCACCCTCTACCATTTTCTCCTTCATTGTAAAAGATCTCACTGAACATCACTTTTATTTGAGATAATTTTCCCTCTTTCTCCTTTCCCTTCCCCTTTTTCCCATTACATTGCTCTTTTACACCTCTTAATCATATTTTTTTTAAATCATCCAGTCATCCAATCCAATTTGAAGTCAATTCAGTCAACTCACCCTTATGCCCTTTCTATGTATCCTCTTTCTAACTCCCCTGATGATGAAGTTCTTGCTCTTTCTATGGATACTCTTTCTAACTATGCTAATGATTAAGTTCTTCAGAGTTATAAGTATCATCTTTCCATATAGGAATGTTAATAGTTTGACTTTATTGAATCTCTTATGATTTCTCTTTCATGTTTACCTTTTTATGCTTCTGTTAAGTTTTGTATTTGAAAGTCAGATTTTCTATTTAGCTCTGGTCTTTTCATCAGGAATGCTTGAAAGTCTTCTATTTCATTAAATATCCATTTTCCCCCTAAAGGTTTATACTCTCTTTTGGTGGGTAGGTTATTCTTGGTTATAATCCCAGCTCTTGTGCCTTCTAGAATGTCATATTCCAAGCCCTCTGATCCTTTAATGTGGCAGCTGCTAATTCTTATGTGGTTCTGACTATAGCTCCATAGTATTTGAATATTTTCTTTCTGGCTGCTTAAAGTATTTTTTCTTTAATCTCGGAGCTCTGGAATTTGGATGTAAGATTCCTGTGAGTTTTCATTTTGGGATCTTTTTCAGGTGGTGATTGGTGGATTCTTTTAATTTCTATTTTACCCTTTGACTCTAGGATATCAGGGCATTTTTCCTTATTAATTTCTTGAAATAAGATCTTTTTATGATCATGGCTTTCAGGTGGTCTAATAATTCTTAAATTATCTTTCCTCGATCTATTTTCTGAGTCAATTGTTTTCTAATGAGATATTTCATATTTTCTTCTATCTTTTCATTCTTTTGACTTTTTTATTGTTTTTTTGATGTCTCATGGAGTCATTAGCTACCCCTTTCCCAATTCTCACTTTTAATAATTTTTTTTCAGTGTGCTTTGTACCTCTTTTTTTATTTGATGAATTCTCCTTTTTATGGAGTTCTTTTCATCAGTGATTTTTTATTCCTCTTTTTCTATTTTGCTAATTTTTTAAGATGTTATTTTTCAGGTTTATTTGCCTCTTTTAGTAGGCTGTTAATTGTCTTTTCATAATTTTCTTCCTTTGCTTTCATTTCTTTCTCTGATTTTTTCTCCACCAGTCTTACTTGATTTTGAAAATCATTTTTAGATCTTTCAGAAAATCTTGTTGGGCTTGTGTCAAATTCACAGTTTTCTTTTTGAGACTTTGCTTGTAGCTATTTTTATTTCATTGTCTTCTGTGTTTGTGTCTTGATCTTCCTTGTCACCATAGTAGCTTTTTATGGTCAGATTCATTTTTTTATCATTTGTTCATTTTTTCACACAATTTCTTGATTTTGTACTTTATGTTAAAGTTGGGCTCTCTTCCTGGCATGGAGGAATAGCAGTACTGTCTTAAGCTTCAGGCTTTTTCACACTGCTGTTTTCAGAGGTAGTTCTGGGTATTTTGTAGTTTTTGGTACTTCCAAGGTGGTGTGATCTGGGGAAATGTTTTCCTGATCTTCACTCTGTTCCTTATCCAGGAAGGGCCCTTGAGTCCTTGGGACTGCAAATGATACTGCTTCTCTGGCCCTTTTTGTACTAGAAGTGATACTGTTCTTCGGGGTCTCTGATCCCTTGTCACCAAAAGCTATACTGCCCCTCAGTGTTTCTGCTCCTGCTTGACTGAAAGTGCTCCTCTCAGCCCTTGAACAATGACCCAGAAGTAAATATAGTGCCAAATAACATCTGGTCCTGCATCCAGTGCTAGCACAATTGTGTCCTGTAGTGTCTTTCTAATCAGTTGCCTGGTCTCTTACCATCTTTGGCTTGAGAGTTCCCAAATATACTGTTGCTTCTGTCAGTACCACCTGGTCCCACTGTTGGTGATTCATCCACATGGGCTTTGGTCAGGCTCTGCTTCTATGTCACAGATCTCTCCTTCCAACCTTCTAAGTCATCAGCTGGAAGAATGTCTGATTTTTTATTGGGTCTGTCATTCCAGAATTTGATTTGAGTGATTATTTTTAAGTTGTTTGTAGGGAAATTTTGAGAAAGTTCAGTTGAGTGGTTTCTCTACTCCAACATCCTGGTTTTACTTCCACAAGTCTGTGTAAATAATATTTTAATTATATAAGTTACAGTTTGGAATTTTTTATTCATATGTAAACTTGTGTGTATAATAATGATGGTTTTAAATCACTGTACAAACAAGGTTTTAATGCTTCAAACATGCACATACTTGTTACAGAGGAAAAATGCATTTGTAACAAAATTGGGCTAGTATTTACTGGTTATTGTGCCAGTAAGAATTTTTAACCTGAACCCCTCAAAGCATCAGTGTGAACCTCTAATGGGTTCATTTGCTACTAAATGGAAGCCATTTGACCAGCTAGTCTCTAATGTTCTGCTAACTCTACAACTCTGATCCTTACACTCTTTATTACATTTTTGAATTCAGTTTTTACATTGCTGATGCTTATTAGCCAATTCTGATAATGAAATAATGTAAAGCTTCACTTAGAAGATATTAACAAGTTTTTTGTTTTGTTTTTTAATCACCATAAGCTTAGCCTGAACCACTGTTTATTCACTACTAGCATTCTGGAATCATTTAAAACATTTTTTGTTTTTGCCTGAAATAACATTTCGAATTTACACTTTGGAAGAAGTTCAAACATTATGTTCACAATCTGTTTCTTTATATAAAGACACATGATTTTTATGTCATCCATATTAATCATTCTTAGCAAGCTCCGATAATAATATTTGAGGAATAAAATGGAGATCTAATAAATCTGTCTAAGCTAACAGCTTATTTCTTATTCCATATGTCTTCCAGATAGTTTTTTTTTCTTCCTGTGGGGTATATGTTGTTTTGCTATGCATACATTATTTTAATGTGTTTGCTAGGAGTTTACATTTTTGTTTTCTTTGTCATGTCTTTTTTTCACATTCTTTTCTGACACCCAATATGTTAAGAAACAAGCAGATGGTGTGTATGAGTTGTAGATTGTCAGTAGCAGATATAGATACACATATATGCACATATATGTATTTAAATGGAACGGCAGGTTTCTTTTAAATATATATATATATATATTTATTATGTATATAATACACTTATCATATTTGATAAGGACTAACATTAGTAACACATAATTATCATTCTCCAAAGGCTATGTCCCTTAGTCTTAGTTTCCCTAAAGTAATTGAGGATTGCCTAGTTCTCTCAGACTGGAACAAGCAGAAAATTCATGATTTTGAGTACCATTATCAATTCT
The DNA here is from genome assembly GCF_900497805.2 of Vombatus ursinus. Classification (NCBI taxonomy): domain Eukaryota; kingdom Metazoa; phylum Chordata; class Mammalia; order Diprotodontia; family Vombatidae; genus Vombatus; species Vombatus ursinus. The sequence continues at coordinate 19,661,306 of NW_020954608.1, forward strand.
AAACAACCTGGCCTGAATCAAGAGCCCTGATAAGAGCAGCCCTTACCACTTTTGTCAGTTGTAATGTGTGAATAAAGCAGTAAGGAAATATGCTTTTATCAGCACAGAGATGTTCTGTGAGAACTCTTTTAACTTGTCTATGACTAAGTAGATATATCCTTTGGAGTTGCCATAAACAAATAGAGACTAAGTGGTTTATATAGGGTCACACAACTTATGAGACTCAAAGGTGGGATCTGAATCCAAATCTTTCTGAATCTAGGCTCAGGACTTTATCCACTATGCTCCATATGCCAGGATTCACTTAACAATTTAAAAAATAACAATTTTTCCCCACTGGAAAAAAACAATTCCCAGGCTTGTGAATTGTTTTAATCATGGTTATTATTAAAAGTTATATGGCAATGGCATTCATTTTATTGTTGTAGCAATGTATTCATTTTTATTACAAAAGTTATTTGTTCATTCATTTGGTAATGCTGCTCTACCACTTTCCAAGAGGATTTTACATGTCTTCCATGTTGAACATTAAGTGAAATATAAACATTATAAATAAAAACAGAACTAAGACCATCTATGGGCAGCTAGATGGCACAGTGGATAGACTGGCCCTGGAATTAGGAAGACTTATCTTCCTGAGTTCAAATCCAGCTTCAGATGTTTAGTAGCTGTATGACCTGGAAAAGTCACTTAATCCTATTTGCCTCAGTTTCCTCATCTAGAAAATGAGCTGGAGAAGGAACTGGCAAACCACTCTAGTATCTTCACCAAGAAATCCCCAAATGAGGTCACCAAGAGTCAGACATGACTCAACAACAAGACCCAAAGTGAATAGCTACTACTAGGTACCTGAGGTAAGCTGGTTACTACAGTTGGGCATTGAATTTAGCTAAGAGTTTCTTAACATCTAAGGGAAAACAAAAGATAGCATTCATTTTTTACAAAAGAGATTTTACAAATTCATGCACTAAAACCAACTTTTTTCTTGGAAAAATAGAAAAGAATGAATACAGGAACTGATCCATTCAGATGAACAATAATATTTGAAGCAACTTCCCATAAACTCAAAGAGTTTAACATTAGATGATGACTAAGTGAAAACATTTCTGTAGGGCACTGAAATAATATGATCTCTTTCCTTTACCTTCTGATCGTTTTACTTCTTAGAAATAAAAATTAGTGAACCAAGATATCAGGTATCTGAAGTAGTGTTTGGAAGTTGCTAGATTTCAGTCAATTTATGTATCTTTTCTATAACAGATACCTTCAGTGTAGATATTATTTATTGTACTTTAGATTCTTTAAATACCAGATTATGGGTAGTGGGAACAGTTATTCTATTGTGGATCAAAGTATAAGACTTAAATTTTCAGTTTCGCCTGGTCATAACACCAAAACACAGCACAAATAGAAGCAGCATGATTTCCTGCAAGTAAAGTACCTTTTTATCTTTTTTATGTACTTTTGCAAGTGCTACATAGCTAAATCAGGGCCTCAGTGTTCTGTGCTAGGTAACATAGAAGAGATAATTTTGATGTGAACACTTTGTTAATAGCTGATTTTTTTTTGTTTCTATTGATGATCCAGTCTTAAGAATCAAGTTCTGATGGTTCTTACAGGATTAGTTAACTCCAAAATGAGTCCCTAAATAATTCAATGAAGGAACTTGTTACGTGAGACTATTTGAAATTTACCATATAAAGTTCAGCCCAGTGTCTGTCACGTAATAAGCACTATATGAATTCTTATTCCATTCCCTTCTCCCTAAGTCACTCAAGTATCAAAAAACATTTATTAAGCATCAGCTTAATACTAGATACTAGATACAATGGCTCTGTGAAAGGAGAAAGGAAAACTGCCTCTCAAGGAGCCTTTACTCTAACAGAGGAGAGACAACCTGCACCTATATAGGCATATGCAAAACAGATATGAGGTAATCTTGCAGGCAAGATGCAAGCAATTGGTTAGAGCTTGGAGTAGGGACTATTATAAATTAGGGCGTTTGATGGGCATATGTAAATATACTTGAATGTCTATCAAATATATAACTATAAAAAGGTGGAGGGAGAAAAGATTGACTGAAGGGCCCAGGTCTTATAAATAGAAGAATGTCTCTGATGGAATTCCCCATGTGGAAGAGGCTGGGGAACCTACCTCTAGGAAAGTCATGGTGACATGAAATGGAAGTGTCATAGAGAAACTTCCTGCAATTGGTATTTTGGTGAGAAAAGAGGGATAATGTTATAAGGGAAGAGGCCTTGGGCCTTCCCCACCTGAAGCTGACATATCACCAGTGAGTAGGGTCTTGGTTCTTTGCCTCGGTTGTTTGTTTGTTTGTTTGTTTTGGTGAAGAAGACTGGAGTTGGACATCAGACATTGCGATCTTAGAAAGATCAGTAGATTAAGTCACTTGAGTTTCAGGAGTCAGATAGTATTGGGTTTGCTGCCAATCCATCATCATGCCACTTAAAGTGAATTGAGTGGGACCAATACTATATATAAATAGGATTAAGTCTGAGCCTCCTCTCTCCAGTGACCCAGGTGGCATAGAAGAGAGTGTACTCTTGTGGTATTGGAGGAAATATTTATACTTTTGTTCTTACATTATCTTCCAAATAAGTATCCTTTTGTAAAAACTAATTGATTTTAATTGGTCAAATAGAAATAGGCCACTAAATCACTAGTGGTTATGAGTTAGGGAGTCCATAAGAATGGAAGCTTTAGCTGATAACATCAGAAAGGAGACACCCAAAACCGTCAAGGATACCACATAGAACCCTGAGAGGGGAGGTATAGGTGGCCTGACTCTGGATATTGAGCCCAGGGAGTGCTTGCTACATTACGATTTTAGCTTTATTAAAGCATTTAGGTGAAACAGTGGATAGAGCTGGGGACTTGATAGTTAAGACTTAAATTCAAATCCTGCCTGAGACATTTATTAACTATGTGACCCTAGGCAAGTCACTTAACCTTTCTTAGCCTCAGTTTTTTCATCTATAAAATGGGAATAATTATAGGTTTTGGGATGATCAAATGAGATTACATATGTAAAGCATTTTGCAAACCTTAAAACCCTAAATAAATGCTATTATTATTATTAATGAGTGAGGATGACAAATAATTGATGGATACAAAGGATGAGTGCTCCTGTGGATAAAATTGACTGAGGAGAAAGGGAAGATTAAGTCCACTTAGTAACCATGAAAACAGGAACAGGAAAAGTAACAAAGAAATTAAGTTATAGGAAGCTGATGATAGCAGAGAAATAGCCAATCCGAAAGGGAACCAATCAAGTAATTAGTAGAATTTGGATATGCATGTTGTTGCACAAAAACCAGTATGGTTACATGATTCTGGGCTTTTCTTCTGGTCCATCAAAGAAATCTAATTTGAAAGCCTCAGACTAAGAAAATGGGTGTCAGGAATATATTGTTTACTGTGATACTCCTGCAGTGTCTGAATTTATGTATTTTGATTTAGGGACTTAATCTTGCAGCTTTATAGATCACTCAATTTGGAGTCATGGAAACTGAATTTAAATGGCAACCCAGTCACTACCCATATGGCGTCATTCAAATAATTTACCTTCTTGGGCCTCAATTTCCTCATTTCACACTTATGTGAGGTTAGACTAGATGGCCTCTAAGATCACTTCTAGTTCTAGATATATAATCCTATTATCTCTGGTCTGAAATTATGATCTTATTCTATGATCTATGATCTATGATTCTATGACCAATCATTGCTCGGTCAGTTCAATATTATGTTGGATTACTCCTTCTGATGATAAATAGGTAAAAACAGAATTACTTAAGGCCACTCATATTCAATCAGATTATGTCATTAACATAGAGATTTCCTTTTTGTTGGAGCAGGGCAGAGTATCTGGAAACAATACAGTAGAACACAAGACTCCTCCAAACAAACCTAGAAAATACATCAGACAACATTCTGATGAGGAAATCAAGAAAAAGTCACAGTGAGTCATTTGTCCAGCACAGGTAGGCATAGGGAGATAAGAGAGGTCAAAGGACACTGGGGACAGGATTGGTCCAGGAGCATGCTAATCTTGGAGCATTCCAGCATGATGGAAGAGGCTGTAAAATAAGGCAAGAGGAGACTCATAACAGGACCCTGTGACAACTATCAACTTTGTCACTCACCATCCAGTTCTGGGTCAAAGTCTCAGGGTAGACTGAGAATGGACAATCTCCTAGAGGTGGAGTTCCCCAATAAAGAAGTTCTGATATATGGATATAGATATAGATATAGATATAGATATAGATATAGATATAGATAGATATATAGGTATATAGATAGATACACACATATATACATATATATGTGTGTATATATGTATATATATATACATATATATAGATATAGATATATATACACATACATATAAGGAAAGGAGGGATTTCAGAATCAAGCAGCATAGAGATTGTTTGGATGCCAGGAGCACAGGAGTATCTCAGTGCTACTATGTAGGCTAACATACAGAGGAATTACCAAGGCAGGAATTCCAGACCCAAGAGGAACCTACAATTCCATCACTGTGACAATTGAACCTTACTCTCATCTGAACTTATTAAAGGAAGGAAACACACACACACACACACACACACACACACACACACACACACACACAAACACATGCACATATTGGGTAGAGAAATTTATTTCACTCAACATAGATGAAAGAAAGAAAGGAGAGAAGAGAAGAGATTTAGAAAGAGGAGGAAGGATAGATTAAAATAGCAATCAGTCCTAAGCAAAACAAACTCTAAGGATGTACAAAAATATTTATAGCTCTCTGAGGTGGCAAAGAATAGGAATCTGAAGGGGTACCTATAAATTGAGGAATGGATTAACAAATCATGGTTTCTAAATATGATGAAATACTATTGTGCCATAAGAAATTATAAAGGCAATGGAAAACCAGAGAAACCTGGGAAGATTTGTATTAAGTGATACAGAGTGAAAGGAACAGAACCAGGATAACAACTTAAACAATGACAACAATATAGTAAAGGCAGGCAACTTTTAAAGAATTAGGAATTCTTTTTTTTATTAATTTATTTTTAGTTTTCAGTATTCACTTCCATAAGCTTTTGAGCTTTAAATTTTCTCCCCCTACCTTCCTACCTCCCTCCCCAAGACAGCATGCAATCTGATATAGGCTCTACATATACATTCCTATTAAACATATTTTCACAGAATTAAGCATTCTTATTAGCCTAGTGACCAACCACAATTCCAGAGAACTAATAATAAAACAAGCAACCCATCTTCTGACAGAGAAGTGAAAGACTCAGTGCAAAATGAAACAAATGTTTATTTGGATATGGCCAATGTGAAATTTTTTAAAAATTATACATATTTTAATGACTTTTGTTTTTCTTTAGTTCTCAATAAGGTTTTGTACCTCTTTACCGAGCTATTAATTATCTTTTCATATCTTTCCTCCATACCTTACATCTGGTTTTAAAGTCATTTTTAGCTCCTTCTTGAGATCTTTCTTGAACTCTTCTAGGAATTCTTATTGGGTTTGTATCAAATCTGCATTTTTTTTTCTTTGAGACTTTGCTTGTAGATGTTTTCAAGTTGTTGTCTTCTTGCGTGTTTGCCTTGAGCTTCTTTGTCACCAGAGTAGTTCGTTATTCAGGTTCTTCAGGTTCTTTTTTTGTCTGCTCATTCTTCCAGCCTACTTCTTGGTTTTTGACTTCATGTTAGTGTTAGGCTTTGTTCTTTTGGGGGGTAGGGGAAGGAATGGGATTTCTGGCCTGATTTACTGTCCTTTTATGTCCTTCTGCTTCTTTTACAACTTAGTCTGGGGGCCTACGAGTTTTCAAAATGGTTCCAAATGAGTTCTAAAATGGTGTCATCCAAAGAGAAGTATGTTCACTGCCCTCCTGTTCTGTGCTCTGAAAGTTAGCTCTTGTGTGTGGTTGAATTTCTTTATACTGTGGCTGAACTCAGTCAGTGTCAGCCTGTTGGGCAATTCTGCAGGCTCAGAGTGACTGATCTACTGAATTCCCTTTGATCTTGGTCGCCTGCTCTGGTTATTCCACTGCAGTCTTCTATATTGAGTTAAAGATTAGAACTGAGTATCTGTTTTGCTCAAAAGCTCACAGCCACACAGCTAAGTTTCTGGATTTCATTCTCTGCTCAGTAATCAGTTAGCCCCTGGTGCTCACTTGAAAACCCTCCTCTCCATGCTGAATCTGTAAGTTGGAATTGGGTAATGGTTAACAGGGCTGCTAAATGGCACCTGTTCTTGCTTACAGTACTAGTTCATGCATCCTTTGAGTTCATGTGTTCCCCTCAGCTCCTTGTCTTTTTACTCTACCTGTTGGCACATATACAGTTACCAAGATTTTTGATTCTACATTCATAGACTCTTTCCCATCATCCTTTTTTTCTCCACTCATACGGACATTATCTATCTCAGTTCTTGTCTTTGTTGTCTAGACTATATTTCAGTAACCTTCTAAATGGTGTCCCTATTTACAATTCATCCTCTTGGCTATCTATCCTCCCTATTGCTTCCAAATTGATTTTCCTAAAGTACAAGTCTAAGGATATCACTGCTATGCATAAAACAGTCTAGGGCCTCATTCTAGACTCTGAAGAGAAAGTACAGACTCCTTTTTCATTCCTCCTTTACATGTTTAGCATGTAAAGCCCTTCACTGTCTGGCACGAACCTAACTTTCCAAGGTTTTACATTGCTCTCCTTCACACACTTATGGTAGCCAATGCCCCTACTTCTGCAAAAAGAAGTCCCGTTTCCCAGTTCCCTTTAATTAAACATGTCATTCCCCCTAAGATTTTATCCCAATTTGTCCTGTGTATATCTTATTTGTACGTGGTTGTTTGCATGTTGTCTCTCCCATTAGAGTTTGACCTCAGTGAGGGCAGTGACTATTTTTGCTTACTTTTATATTTCTAGCACTGAGCATGGTACCTGTCACATAGTAGGTACTTAATAAATACTTGTTGACATGACACTACATTTCAGCCAGACATATCTGTTTACTTTTCCCTGCACAGAGAAGAGTAGGTCTCTGGTCTCTGTCTTTGCTCAGACTTTCCTTATGCCTAGAATACACTCCACTTTCCCCTCCATCTCACAGAAACCTTCAAGGCCCAAAGCAAATGTTAACTTTGAAGGCTTTCCCTGATCCCATTAGTTTTAGTGTCCTCTCCTCCATCCTGTGAAAAAATATTTTATGAGTGTGTGTCTATGTACGTATGTGTGTGTATGTATAGCTGTATGTACTTTTGTGTGTATCCTTCCCCACCCCACCTCACCCCCAAATTCATCCTCCCTAAGTGGCAGAGACTTTCATTTCTGACTTTGTCACAGAGTAAGGAGTAATAGATGCTTAAATAATTTTTTTTGTTATGTTTTTGTAATGAATGAGTAACTGAAACTAAGAGACCAGTGTAAGAGGACTTCTAGTAAGGAACTTCAGAAAAATCCTTCATTGTGCCTGGCCCCAAGGAGCCTTAAGTAGAGATTTAGGTCTTTAGATTTAAACTTAAATTTGATTTGAGGAGGAACTACGTGGTGGGGCTTTCCCTAGGTATGATTCACTTCCTTCTCAGTCTTCAGATTACACTTATTGGAATGATTGGGTGTTGTCCGGAGATTACGTAAATTGGACGTTGCTGTTTTTATTTCTCAGATGTCTTTAAATAGGGACAGGATGACTTTGGTTATGAGGAAGAAGCTCTCCTGAGTTATCTTTGGCACTGGGCTTATTGAAACCCCACCAGATTCCTAGGAACCATTTTAATGTGTAGGATTATTGGCCTCCATCAGAGGAGAGTCATGAACTATCTGGATCTAAAATGGCAAGTTTATTTACTCTTAAAGTTTGAAAAAAGACAAAAATTGTTTCTAGTAAGATGAATCAACTCAGTGCCAAGCAACTTGAAAGATTGGTGCTGCTGACTGTGCTCCAGAGAGAATTCTAGAATTGCTCTTGGGATTCTTTGAGGCCACTGAAGTTTGTGTTCTTTCAGAAGCATCACTTGAGTAAAGGCTGAGTTAAAGTCTGAGAACCCCAGTCTGAGAACTGCAGGGAGGCAGCCCCAGGGCTCTAACTCTTTTGTTCACATCAGTAGCCCTCCCATCAAGGTGCTTCCTCAACAGGCAATGAGGCATGATTAAGGTGCAGCTTCCAAGAACCTCAGACATCTCAATGACACCATAAGCTTCCCAAACCAGCCCTCATAAAAAAGTCTCTTTTATGAACCTGTTATGAATCTTCTTGGCTTAGGTATCATTGAAACAAAAATAAAGAAGCTTATTACTATACAAATAATTGTAATATATGCTCACAGGATGCCATATTAATATATTGATTTATAGTATTATCACAAGCATTTATTATATGTATATAATGATAATATTATAAACTAGTATATTAATATGATTGATTAATGGTATTATGATGCTATATTATTGATTAATTATATTATAGTTTATTATATGAAATATATCATGTTGTTCCATGTAATATAATATTGATAATTTATTATCATATATAATACTGTATTGGTAACTTATATTTTATTTTATAAGAATTTATGGAATATATTACACATGATAAGGCTAATATAATAACATTGATATTATATAACATGTATTAGTTTTTATATTTTATACGCATAATATTATATAAAATAAATATATAATAATATCAATAATATTTTATCATTTAATACCATAATAAATCAGACTTCTTCTCTGATATGAAGGGAGGGCAAAAAAATTTTACATTGATTTTCCAGATCACAGGGGTACCATACCCTTAAGCCCCCCCTTTCCTCCCCACAATGTAGAAGGGATAACTGTATAGTACAGTGTAGTCTAGTGTAATGAAGTTTAATGTAGTGTAATCCAATATAGTATATTATGGTACAATACAGGGTATCAAAAAAGTCTTAGTTCAGTTTTAATTTGTTAAAGCTTAAAGGTGCACTAAGACTTTTGGAATACCCTGTATAATATAATTAATATAATACAGTATACATTGAGTTATGATATTATCATTTATTTATATGTTGGTGTGTGATAACACTGTAAATCAATATATCATATAATGTATAATATACTCATTAGTCATGTTATATAGTTATATGTAGTATAAGTGATATTACATAATATACTGATTTATAGCATTACCATTTACATTTTTTATAAGTTACCAATAATTTATAAAGATGGAAATAAATGATAATGCTACAAATCACCACATAATATGGTAGTATTGTAAGTTTAGAGCACTGGCCTCAAAGTCAGGAAGACATGGTTTAAAGTCTCACTTCTGACGCATATTGACTGTGTGCCACTGGGCAAGTCATTTAACTTCATAATCTAATAGATTCCCTGAAGGCTCAACTGGAGAAGCCTGGGAAGTCCCAAATTTTTCCCTGTCTGATCCCTTCCCTATGACATAAGGAAGCCCAATGGCTTGAGGGCCCAGAGCCCAACAGGAAGAAGACTCAAAGAACTTTTTCCCCAGTAATCAGACTTTTTGGATGCCAAATGTGAAGAATCCAGTGACTATAATAATAGGAACTGGACCTGTGATTTCCCTGGTATAGGGGACTCCCTGAATGAATAAACTTCCTCTGCCATTGCAAAGTGGTACTTTTTTGCATCTTATGATTCTTAGATAGTGACCTAGATCATTGAGAATTTAAATGACTTGCCCAGAGTCACACAGCTAGTAATTACCAAAGAAGTACTTGAGACCATGTCTTCCTGGCTTTGAGGACAGGCTGCCTCTCTGACCCCTACTCCCAGAAATCAGACTTCTTAAATGCCAGCTATGAAGAAACAACAGATGATAATACCAAGTACCAAAAATAAATAGTTAACTTAGAAAGCTACCTGCTTGCCCATTCCTCTCACCTTAGAATGTGTTCTTCAGGACCAGCCAGGGGTTCTCCAGAATCTCAGTCTCATTCCTCAGGGAAGTGTCTGCCACCCATCCCAAACTAAAAATGTCTTTCGGTTGTTTGCTTCACACCTATATTTGGTCTCTTCCCTGGTCCCCCCCCATAAAAAGGATAATAAAAATTATAATACACTACAATAGAGCCATCTCTTCAAATATGGGGTATTTTCTGAAGGACTTTTCTTACCTCATCCTTTCTCCCCACATTTCTCTTATAAAGCTTGGTTAAATACTGCTGCACTTTTGTCTCAAACAGAAAGTGCTATTGCAAGGGGCAAATAGTTTTTCTTTTTATTTGTTTGTTTGTTTTGCTTATTGTGATAAAGGTCCAGTTCCTGTCCAAGCTTAGCTTAGGTTACATGAGAGACTAAATCACATTGCTTGCTCTCAAGCAGCTAAGTAAAAGTTCTGCACCCATAGTCTATTAGAAGTAATTTTGTTCCTGAGCTAAGTGATAGAGAGAACAAAGCCTGGTCTTTACAATAACAAGTAGTGATGAGGGCAGCTAGATGCCACAGTTCATAAAGAGCCAGGACTGGAGTCAGAAAGACTCATCTTGGTGAGTTCAAATCTGTCCTCAGACACTTATTAGTTGTGTGACCCTGGACAAGTCACTTAACCCTGTTTGACTCAGTGTCCTCATCTGTAAAATGAGCTGGAGAAGGAAATGGCAAACTACTCTAATACTTCTATGAAGAAAACCCCAAATGGGGTCATGAAGAGCCAGACACAACTCAGCAACAACAAAAGTGATGTTTAAGAAAGTCAGGGTCTCCAAGGGTAGATGATGAGATATATAGAACCAATTTATGCTTTGTTGGAACCATTTTACATATCAAAATACAAGACCACCACTATACAGTTTTTATGAGGTTGGGAGAGCCAAGCTTGATAATAACAATAAGAGCAATAAATGACCAAAATAACTGTTGATAAAAAATGTTATAGCATTTATCATGCTTCTGTGGTACTTTGGTGAAGATTAGCTGGAAACAGATAAGAAAGACCGAAAAAAAGTCTTCTTGGCCAAAGCGAAATTAATCAGCCTGAATTGAAAATTTGGGCAATGAGAGCACAAGCTAGTGAATTACACACACTGTTTAAATGTTCTACTGATTTATGGTTTGGGCCAGAAAGTGATTCTGATTTATAATTTTTCTTAGTTACAAGGCTCAGTCTTATTTCAGAAAGCAAGAATATTGTCCCAGATTTGTTGTGGAAAGAACTATTAGGGCAGATAAATCTGTTTAACCACTGTGGATGTAGTTACTAGTGAGTCTAATGTTTAGGTCCTACAAAAGAAAAGTTCAAAACTCTCTATTCAGCAGAATCATGGTATCTATGAGCTGGCAAAGTGAAAGTATGGTATTCAACTGTGTATTCAATTTGTTTATTGTCAGAGTTTTGGGAGAGTCATAGGATTATAGATAAAGAGCTGGAAAAGACCTTAGAGGCCATCAAGTCCAAATCCTTTTTTGCATATAAGGAAACTGAGCCTGTGAGGGTAAGCGACTTGCCCTAGGTCACACAACTAGTGTTAGAGGCAGGATTTACAGTTAAGATAACATTAATAATAGCTATCATTTTATAACACTTACTATGTGCCAGGTACTGTGCTAGGCATTACACTTTTTATCTTATTTCATCGCCACAACAACCCTGTGAGGCAGGTACTATTATTTTCCATGTTTTACAGATGGGAAAACTGAAGTAAACAGGGATTCAGTGACTTGCCCAAAGTTACATATAGCTAATAAGTGTCTGGGGCCATGTTTGAACTCAGGTCTTCCTGGCTACAGGCCTGGTGCCCTATCTACTGCATCACCTAGATGGCCTTGGTCAGGTTATCCTGACTCTTAAGTAAGGCACTATCTCTTCTGTGCCACTTGAGTGGCAAAAATAAAATAAAACACAGCCATGGTTGGAGAAGTGAAGAATCTATTAGGAAAAAATGTCTCATGAGAAATGATGGTTCTATATCTGTGAAGGAGACTTATAAAGAACTTAAGTTTGGTGTTCATGCATAGCTATGTGGGACCTATTCATTTGTGGGAAAAAAACAAAAAAACAAAAAACTCAAGCTTATGCGAAAAGAAGCAGGCCATCTTGTGACTTTCTGCTGATAATACAGAGGCCAAACAGCTATTTTAGCTGGCAGCCACTCCCAACATCTGTATATTCAAGACTCATGTAGATACTCTGAATGATTTTACTCTGGAGATCATGAAGAAATTGAAAGCTCAGCAGAATGCCATGAGTTCATTAATATTTGAAGACTGGAAATTTGTGGTTACAGGAGACAGTGGAAAATATTATGAAGGTGGTATTTTCAAAATAGTTTCAAGGGCTTATCTAGTCAATAACCATATGATGCCATTTGGGAGCTATGGTAGACCTGAGAGATGTAGCCTGCTGATGCTGCTTTCTGATTGCTGGAATGAGCTCCTCTTAGTTCTCTGTGATTGGTAACTATACTGAAGCAGTAATGATGAAGGGTGAGTTTATAATGGGTTTTATTTCTTGCTACTATTAACCAGGAAACCAGAATTTGTTCACTTAACTCTAGACGTTGAGCTACAATCTGGAAGAGTAATCTTGGCCAACCAGATGTGTGGCATAGGAAACTTCACAGCCTCGTGGATAGGTTATTGTATTGGAGTCAGGAATTCCTGTGTCAAATTCTACCTCTAACAGTAGCTATGTGCCTATGGGTAAAAGTCATGCTCACCAAGCCCCATTTCTTTCCTCTGTAAAGTGAGAGGGATAACTAACACACTCAGTGATAGCTTAAGGATCTGAAAAGGTTTTTTTACCAAATGTGTGCGAGCAATTTGTGGAGAATCTAACAAAATGAAATTTAAAAAAGGATAAATGCAAACTCAAATATGGATTCAGGAAATAAATTCAAAATACAAGATGGGGTAGGAATCAATGGATACTATTTCATTTGATACATACATATACACACACACGTGTGTGTGTGTGTGTGTGTGTGTGTGTGTGTGTGTGCTTTGTTTGGTACCAGAGGGCAGACCAGGATCATTGGGTGGAAGTCACAAAGAGGACAATTTAGGCTTGATATAAGGAAGAACTCACTCACAATAGGAGCTATCCAAAAGTGGAATGAGAGGCCTTGGGAAAGGGGAGGTGTTCCCTCACTACGGGTCTTCGAGTAGAGGGTACACTGACTGCAACATCCCTGGATTCTTTACCTAGTATGGGTTGTACTAGGTAGCTTCTGAGGTTCCTTCCATCTCTGACCTGTGATTATTATGTAATTCTGTGATTCTATTAATGGGAGACCTTATGAACATCCATGGGAAGAAACAGTGATTATGAAGAGCCAACATGATTTTTAGCAAAATCATGCCACTAACTTCATTTCTTTTATCTTACAGCATTGCTAGTCTGGAAGCTCAGGTAAGTTCTGTATAGTTTACATTGATTTTAGCAATCTTATGCTGTCTTTGAGACCAAGATGTAGATTTTGGGTTAGCTAAAAGGCAGATAAATAGATTCCAAACTGATTGAATGACCAGCTGTAAAAGCAAATTATCAATAGTCTAATATCAACTTGGAGAGAGAACTCTAGTAGCAAGGTCCAGTGATATGTCTGTGCTTTTTAAAATTTTTATCAATGATAAAGGCATAGATAATATGGCTATCACATTTGCAGATAAAATAAAGTTGGGAAGAATAGCAAATATGTTGGATGATAGAATCAGGTTCCAAAATGTTCTTGACAAGTTAAAATATTGGACAAAACCTAATAAGAAAATGTTTGCAAGGTATGTATTTAAAGTCTTACATTTAGATTCAACTTCACAAATACAATGGAGAAAATCTCTCTATACAGAAGTCTGTCAGATGCTGGACAATATGGATTGTAAGCTCGATATGAGTAAGCAGTATATTATAGCCATCAAAAAGTTAATTGCACAATCATAATATTACAGAGTTGAAAGGGACTTCACTAAGTCATCTAGTTCAAACCCAAATTAGGCAGCAATCTCATCCATAATTAAGTCAACTAATCTTGGTTAGGAGACCTTTAGTGAGAAGGAACTCAATACCTCCTAAAGCAGTTTCACTGTGGCAGAACACCAATTATTGAGGTTTTTCTTTACATAAAATCTATATATCCCTCTTTCTATCCTGCAGCATAGAGAACTAGGATGGAACCCTATCCAGAAGCATACGCCCAATTCTGTCAATTCTCTCGGCACTAGAGAATTGGAAAAACTGCAGGTGCTTTTTGGTCCCCTGAGGCTTACTTACTCCCTTCTCTCTAAACCCTTGTATACTCCTTCATGGAGGTTACAGGGAAAAGTTAGAATAACTAAAAACATCTTAACAGATTCTGGAAGTTTTGTGATCGATCATTAAGAAGTTTTGAAATATGTTACAACCCTGGTCACTTCCTTCTCCCAGTCCCTTCCCTTGAGTCAAGAGGATATCTGTTAATCCTTCTCATAGAAGAGAGTTTCCCCCTCCCCTGCCTCCCCAACACTCCACCCCCAACCTAGTGAAAGAAAGGAAGGGGGAGGGGCAGCAGATACAGCGTGGGCCCTACTGGCAATAGCCTTGGGCCCTAGGATAACCTTTGCCTGGAAGCATCACCCAGGTTCAGCACATCCTGCTCAAGGTAAAGAAGCTAGTGTCTGAACTTGGGTAAGCACACTTTTTTAATGTTGTAGGTAGTATTTCTGGGAGTTTTCATTTGGGGATCTCTTTCAGAAGGCAATTGGTACATTCTTTCAATTTTTATTTTGCCCTCTGGTTTTTTGGAGCAGGTTTTTAAAAATAATTTCTTGAAATATGATATCTAGGCTCTTTCTTTGATCATGGCTTTCAGGCAGTCCAGTAATTCCTAGATTATTTTTCTTTGATCTATTTTCCTGGTAAGTTGTTTTTCTGATGAAATAGTTCACATTTTCTTCAATGTCTTTATTCCTTTGACTTTGTTTTAATGTTTCTTGATGTCTCATGGAGTCATTAGCTTTCACTTCCCAATTCTAATTTTTGAGGAATTGTTTTTTTTGATAAGTTTTTGTATCTATTTTTCCATTTGGCCATTTCTGTGTTTTAAGGAGTTATTTTCATCAGTGTAGTTTTGTCTGTCACTTTACCAAGAAGATTTTTTTCTTCAGTGAGGTTGTTTTTTTTTTTACTTTTTTTTTTTTACCAATTCTTCAATTCTGTTTTTTGAGGTACTATTTCCTTCAGTATTTTTTGTGTCTCTTTTACAAAGATGTTCATTCTCTTTTCATAATTTTCTTGAATTGTTCTCATACCACCTCCAAAATTTTTTTCCTCTATAACTCTCATTTGATTTTTCAAATTACTTTTTGCTCTTTCTTTAGCTGTTCTAGGAATTCTTGTTGGGTTTGTGTCAATTTGCACTTTTTTTCTTTGATGCTTTGCTTATAGCTATTTTCTCATTGTTGTCTTCTGAGTTTGTGTCTTGAACATCCCTGTCACCATATTTTTCATGGTCAGGTTCTTTTTTTTTGTTTTTGCTCATTTTTCTAGCCTTTTTCTCGACTTTGAATTGTATGTGGGGCTCTGCTCACCTTGGGGCAGGGGGTCATAAGGGGGAGGGAAGAATTATCTCAATCTCTGGACAGGGAAAGTTAGCTCTGCTATTTTTATAACTAGCTCTGGGACAGGAAAGGCTATCTGCTATTTTTACAGCTAGTTCTGGGGTGTTTTAAGTTTTTTGTGTTTCAAGGTAAAATTATCTGGGGAAAGGTGTGGTCACTGCACTACTGGTCTGAGCTCTAGTCCTTACCAAGCAAAGGACCCCTACTCCCTTACAGCCACAAGCACTATTTTTCAAGGTGCAATTGTTCCTCAGTGCCTGTGCTCCTCTGTGACCCTGAGCATTATTGCTTCTCAGAGCCCTTGATCCCCTGTGCCTACAAATTCTAGTGCTTCTCTCAACCCTTGACTTGAGACCTTGAAGTGGGTATGGTCAATGGAGTTGCCAAATAGCACCGGATTCTGCACCAGTGCTAGCACAGGCATTTCCCATGATCTCTTTTGGACCAGTTATCCATTCTTCTTACTGTCATCTCTATGCTGAGAGCTCCCAAAGCAGCTGCTGTCACTACTGCAGATGCCTCCAAGGCCCACAGCTGGTATTATCACTCTGTGTGCTCTGGGCCAGTCCCCAGCCCAGTGTCACATATCTCTCCTTCTGATCTCTGAAATTGTTTTGGTCTGGAAAAATGTCTCACCTTGATATTTTATTTACTGTGCTACTCTAGAATTTGATTTGAGGCATTATTTTAAAGTTGTTTTGACAAGAATGTTGGGAAGTGAGCTTCCTTAAGTTGAATTTTTTAAACCCATGTGTAAGACTTTACATTTATTCCTTGTAATTTCACTTTATTGAATTAGGTAGATATTTACACATACACATTCACACATGACATATATGTGTGTATATGTATATATACACATATATAGTATGTGTACATACACATACACACATATACATACATACATATACACATATAGATAGATATAATATTACATTATATCATATCCCATCATGTTATATTATTTTATATTATATTATACGCTACTCACATCTATGATATTATGTTCATCTCAGGGTCTCTGTCTAATTAATTACATAGGTTTATTATATAAATGAAATGAGATTATCTTTATAAATGCATTTAAAATCAGTGAATTACAATGCAAATGAAAACTTGTTAAAATGGTATTTCATTGTACCAAATACTACTTATGGAAGGTGCAACCAAGATGGTGGAGGGAAAGCAGTGACTTGCTAGAACTCTCCCCCAAACCCCTCCAAATACCTACAAAAAATGACTCTAAATAAATTCCAAAGCAGCAGAACCCACAAAAAAACTGAGTAAAACAAATTTCCAGCCCAAGACAGACTGAATGGTTGATTGGAAAGACATATTGTGCCAGGCTGGGAGAGGAGCACAGTCTGGCGTGGACACACAGGCCCCAGCGACCCTGGAGCAGGCCTCAGAGGACTGAATCGTGGGCAGCTGTGGTGGTTTCCAGACTTCTCAACCCACGAATGCCAAAGACAACTTAGTAGGTCAGTGGAAAACGTCCGTTACTGTGGTGAGAGAAGAAGCTAGATCTCAGCCGCCCTGAGGGCAGTGGCTGGCTTCTGAGCTTCCAGCCCACAGACTGAGGGGGAATCAAGTAGCTGATCAGAGGGGGATTGCAAGGATCTCTTTGCCAGAGCTGAGGCAGGAATCTCTTGCTTTACCTGTGCTTGGATCTGGGTCACAGTTCTGAGGGGCAGTCCTGGGGCAAGGAGGAGCTCTGGTGTGGTGGAGCTTGCTGTGGTGGTGGAGAGGAAACACCTCGCCCCTTATCTTAGCACCTTGGAAGAACTGACACTTTTCAGGTCCCTAGAAGTATCTCTGAAAACAGCTGTACAAACCCCCAAAGCTTGGGATGGTACATTCTCCACATTGGAAACAGACTCTTAACTTAACAAAGAGTTTAAAACTCAAGTAATTGGTTGGGATCATGAGCAGGCGGCGCAAAAAGAGTCAGACTATATTATCTTACTTTGGTGACAAAGAAGATCAAAACATACAACCAGAAGAAGAAAACAAAGTCAAAGCTCCTACATCCAAAACTTCCAAGAAAAATATGAGTCAGTCCCAGGCCTTGGAAGAGCTCAAAAGGGATTTTGAGAAGCAAGTAAGAGAAATAGAGGAAAAATTGGGAAGAGAAATGATAGTGATGCAAGAAATTCATGAAAAACAAGTTAACAGCTTGCTAAAGGAGACCAAAAAAAAAATACTGAAGAAAATAACACCTTAAAAAATAGCCTAACCCAAATGGCAAAAGAGGTCCAAAAAGCCAATGAAGAAAAGAATGCCCTAAAGAGCAAAATTGGACAAATGGAAAAGGAAGTCCAAAAGATTACTGAAGAAAATACTTCCTTAAAAATTAGAATAGAGCAATTGGAAGCTAGTGACTTTATGAGAAATCAAGACACTAATAAAACAAATCCAAAAGAATGAAAAATTAGAAAACAATGTGAAATATCTCATTGGAAAAACAACTGACCTGGAAAATAGATCCAGGAGAGAGAATTTAAAAATTATTGGACTACCTGAAAGCCATGATCAAAAAAAAGAGCCTAGACATCACCTTTCAAGAAATTATCAAGGAAAACTGTCCTGATATTTTAGAACCAGAGGGCAAAATAGAAATTGAAAGAATCCACCAATCTCCTCCTGAAAGAGATCCCCAAAGGAAAACTCCTAGGAATATTGTAGCCAAATTCCAGAGTTCCCAGGTCAAGGAGAAAATATTACAAGCAGCCAGAAAGAAACAATTCAAGTATTGTGGAAACACAATCAGGATAACACAAGATTTAGCAACTTCTACATTAAGGGACCACAGGGCATGGAATATAATATTCCAGAGGGCAAAGGAGATAGGATTACAACCAAGAATCACCTACCCAGCAAAACTAAGTATAATTCTTCAGGGGAAGAAATGGTCATTCAGTGAAATAGAAGACTTTCAAGCATTCTTGATGAAAAGACCAGAGCTGAATAGAAAATTTGACTTTGCAATACAAGACTCAAGTGGAACATGAAGAGGTAAACAGGAAAGAGAAATCATAAGAGATTTATTAAGGTTGAACTGTTTACATTTCTGCATGGAAAGACGATATTTGTAACTCATGAGACCTTTGTCAGTATTAGGGTAATTGGAGAGAAAAAAATATATGTATGTAGATAGATAGATAGATAGAGGGCACAGGGTGAGTTGAAGATGAAGGGGTCATATCTGGAGAATAAAATTAAGGGGTGAGGGAGGATTATACTAGTAGAAGGAGAAAGGGAAAGGTAGAACAGGGTAAATTATCTCACAAAAAAAAACAAAACAGAAAAGAAAAAGCTCTTACAGTGGAGGGAAACCAGGGGAAAGTGAGAGGAAATGAGTGAATCTTATTCTCATAGGATTTGACTTAAGGAGGGTACACACACTCAATTGGGTATGGAAATCTGTCTTACCCTACAGGAAATAGGAGGGGAAGGGGACAAGACAGTAGGGGGATGATAGAGAGGAGGGCAGATTGGGAAAGGGGGTAATCAGAAGCAAATACTTCTGAGGAGGGACAGGGTCAAAAGAAAGAACAGAATAAATGGATGGGCAGGATAGGATTAAGGGAAACAGAGTTAGTTTTTCACAGCATGTCTACTATGGAAGTGTTTTACATAACTGCACAAGTGTAGCCTATATTGAGTTGCTTACCTTTTCAATGAGGGTGGGTGGGGAGGGAGGAAGGGAGAAAATTAGGAACCCAAAGTTTAAAAAAAACACATATTTAAAAAAAATGTTTTCACATGCAACTGGGAAATAAGAAATACAGGAAATGGGGTACAGAAATCTATCCTGCCCTACAGGAAAACAGAAGGGGAAGGGGGGGAGAGATAGCAGGGAAAGCAGACTAGAGGAAGGGGTATTAGAATGCATGCCATCTTGGGGTGGGGGGAGGGGAGAGATGGGGTGAAAATTTGGAACTCAGAATCTTGTGGAAGTAAATGTTGAAAACTAAAACTAAAAAAAAATTAGAATTAAAAAAACAAATACTGCTTATGTAATACTTTGTTCTATAAAAACAAAAAAATAAATGGAATCATAACAGTTTAATGATGATGTAGTTCAGAGAAATGGAAAAGCAAAATCAGTGATTCGGGAAATATTTATGTTTAAGTTTTATTGATGTGTTTTATTTTTATTTTATAAAGATTTACAGAATCCTCCACTCTAAGAGAGTTGTAACAAAGTAAAATGCTTGAACAAACTTAAAAATACAGTGATCTTACCTGAAACTGCAGGGTAGCATTCGAATCTGTAGCACCCACTCATTTTCATTTTTAAACATTTTAATTAATAGAAATCTCTTTTCTCTTTATCCCCCTCACTTATCACATTAGGGAAAAAAAGAGAAAAGAAAAACAATTTTTTATGACAAATGTGCATGATCAAACAAAACAAATTCCCTCATTAAATATATAATATATGCATATATATAATGCACATATATATATTGTTTACATCTGTCTTTGTCTATATCTATGTCTCATTCTGTACCCTAAAATCTATCATCTCCTTGCCAGAAGGTGAGTGGTATGTTTCATCATCTAACCTTTTAAATCATATATGGTCTTTGGAATGATCATAATTCTTAATAGCTTTCAAAATTGCTTGTCTTTGCATTATTCTGGTTATTGTATAAATTTTTCTTCTAGTTCTCTTACTTCACTTTGTCTCAATTCATATAAGGCTTTCCATGTCTTTTTGAAATTTCTTATAGCACATAGTATTTCATCATATTAATATACCATAACTTATTCAATCATTCCTTTAACTACCAGGTTTTTTTTCTTTTCACAAGAAAAAGTTGCTTTTTAAAAATATATAGGTAAATCAAATAAAGACAGTATAAAAACTATGACAGTCACAGACACAGGAACTATATGGATATAAACACAAAATAACTTTTATATAAACAAAGTTAGGTCTAAATAATTGAAGTAATATTTATTGTGCATGGGTAAATAAAGCAAATATAATAAAAATGATAATTTTACCTAACTAATCTATTTAAATAATACTCTCCCAATTAAATTACTAGAAAATTATTTTACTGAGTCAGAAAAAATAATAACAGGGTTCATTTGGAAAAGCAAAGTATCAGGAACATCAAGGAAACCAGGGAAAAAAGATTGTGAAGGAACTGGATTTAGTAGTATCAGACTTTAAACTATATTATAAGTTGAGAGTGGCATTGAAGTATAAAATGGATAATTTGTGTTATTTTAAATTAAAAATTTTCTGTATAAATAAAACCTATGTAGCCAAGAATAGACGGAGTGTAGAAAAATTAGGGGAGGAAACTCTCATAGACAATCTCCCAGATAGAATGTGATTGGGTTGGAATATCGTTTTGGTGCAGGAAATGATGAGCTGGTAGATTTAGAAAAATATGGAAAGACTAGGACTTATGATGGAAGATGGCTGTCCACCTACAGAGAAACAGATGACAAGTGGAAATAAGCATAATACGGTCTTATGTATAAGCATTTGAGTGCATATGTGTATACGTGTATTTTATAGATATTTATGTACATAGGTATGTATATGTATGTGCATAATATCCATGCTTAATTTTAGCCTTCTGGGAGGAGGAATATATATATATATATATATATATATATATATATATATGTGTGTGTGTGTGTGTTGATCTTTTTAGGATATGGATGTAGTGCTATCTGTGTATATATACATCAAATGGCACTCACTGGTTAGTAATTTTTGTGGATAATCCCAAATTAGTTTCCAGAATGATTATGCCCTTTCATAAATCTACTAAAAGTTCATTGATATGACTATTTTTCCATAGTCACTCCAACAATTACCATTTTCCTTTTTTGTTATCTTTATCAATTGGATAGGTGTGAGATAGAATCACAGAATTGCTTTAATATGCATTTCTCAAATTTGGAACTTTTTTATTTTTTCTTATGGCTATTGATAGCCTGGGTTTCTTTCTTTGAGAACTGCCTGTTTGTATCCTTAGATCATTTATCAATTGGGAAATCTTATTGTTATAAATTTGAATCAGTTTC
Organism: Vombatus ursinus; assembly: GCF_900497805.2. Classification (NCBI taxonomy): domain Eukaryota; kingdom Metazoa; phylum Chordata; class Mammalia; order Diprotodontia; family Vombatidae; genus Vombatus; species Vombatus ursinus. The sequence goes on from NW_020954608.1 coordinate 19,682,942, forward strand.
TTATGTATCTTAGAAATTAGACTTTTATTATTAAAACATGCTGCAAAGATTTTTTCCAGTTAATTGTTATTTTTCCCAGTTAATTTAACCTTAACATTGTCTAATATTTTTAAAAGTTTCATGTAATTAAAATTATTCCTCTAATTGACTATGATCCTCTCTATGTCTTGTTTAGTGAGGAATTTTTCCCTATCAATAAATTGATGGGTAATTTTCCTTTGTTTCTCTAAGGTCACATATCTATTTGGAGTTTACCTTGGCATAAGATGTGAGGTGTTGATCTGAATCTAATTTCTTAACATCCTGCTGTTCAATTTTCCCAGCAGTTGTGTGTGTGTGAGTGTGTGTGTGTGCGTGTGTGTGTGTGTGTGTGTGTGTATTTATCCTACTAGTTGGGGGTCTTTGGGTATCAAATACAGAAATACCAGATACCTTTATTTCTATGTTTTTTTTTAGCTAATCTGTTACCTTGATCAATCTATTTTTTTTTCCAAATAGAACCAAATTGTTTTGAGAATTGAACTTTGTTGTATAGTTTGAGATCTGGCACTACTAGGATTCCTTTGTTCCCCTTTCTTTTTATGATTTCCCTCGTGATTCTTGACCTTTTGGGTCTCCATATAAATCTAATTATAATTTTTTCTAGTTCTTTAAATTAATCCTTTGGTGGGTTGATTAGTATAGCATTAAGTAAGTAAATTAATTTAGATATAGAAAGAAAAAGAAAGGGAAGGGGTGGGCATTAAGATTGAAAAGAAGAGGTGAGTAGGAAGTTCTTCTCGCCATTCAGCTAGGACCTAGGCTTTGGTTGTTGAATGTATAATTTCCTTTTCTAGGACTCAGATTTCTTAATGTTTCTCATTAAGACTCATGAGTCTTTACACCTGACACCACTAACCTCTCTAGTCCAAAGCCAAATTCCCCACAGAGATGAATAATCCCCTTCCTGGCCTTAGTGTTCATTATGAGTAGGCCCTTCTTTTTTCATGTAGACAAGAACTTTTATGAATGCCAATTGGGATACTTGTGATGCTCAGGATGTTAGCCCAAGGACTGAAAGTAAAGAGAGAGAACAAAGGTTAAACAGACCCTTGGGTGCTGATATGATTGAGCAATAGGTGTGAAAGAAAAATGGCTAAAAAAAGAGATAAAGGAAAAAGGGAGAGAGCTCTAAATAAAAAGGAAAAAGAACTGAGAAAATGAAGAGCAGGAGACACAAAGAGATGGTTAGAAAATCTGGGTGTAGGTTGGATGCCCAGGGAAACTAACAGAAGCATTTTCTAGATTTCAGACCCAAAAAGGATAGAGGAAGAAGCTAGGTCAGTGTGTTGGGGGAAGAGGGAGAGGCTTCCCAAAATAACACTGACGTCTGAACCTGGATTTGTGTCTAGATAATCTTTTAGAAAGGCACTTCTTTCACCCAGAACCAATTGTCTGGTAACTAACAATAACACACCTTACCAGAAGACTTCCAAAACACAGTATCATAGGGAACAGAAGAGGTCATGAAGTCTAATTTCCTCGTTTTACAGATGAAGAACTGAGGTCAAGAGAGGCTGAAAGATTTGCTCAAGGCCACGTAGCCAGAGTCTGAGGTAGCATTTAATTCCAGATCTGATTGATTTGAAGTTCACTCTCTATCTGCTATATAATGCTGCCTCTCTCAAAATACCACATGCAGGGGGTATGGAGAAATGGAGTATGCTGGATCAAACTCATCTCTGCCCAGCCCAGAGATACAGGTATACAAATATTATTATTTACATTTTATAGATGAGGAAACTGAGGCTGAGATAGAGTATGATTTGCTGTGGACATATAACTAATGTTTCTCAGAGCCAGGATATGAAACCAGGGCATTTGGTATCAAGTAAAATATTCTTTCCTCTACAATCTAGCAGGTCTTCATTTAGAAGCAAGTGGAGAAGTGATTTATCTATTAAGTTGGACAAAGATAAACTCTATATGAAGCTGTCTTTTGGACCTGCAATTCAGCTCTCTTTATACAGTTTGTATCTTAAGATTCTTCATGCTGTAGTCAAGAAGTTTCTCGTACCTGAAATGTCTGCTTTAACATGTTTGGATTCGCTATGGAGGGAGAGCACTTGCTGAGGCTGAGGCTGAGCCTTTTGCTGAAGACCACAATTTAAAGAGCAGAATCCTTTTAATTTTGTGTACGGTGAGAGCAATGGCAATTGTCACCCAGTTTATGGATCTTAGTTTGGTAGGAAAAGCACTGGATTTTGAGCCAGCATCCTTGGAATCTATCCCTAATTAGACCACATTAACTATGGAAACCAACCACTAATAAGCACAGTATTTTTGCTTTGACAATGAACAAGTCATCTCACCAATGTATGCCTCAGTTTCTTCATCTGTAAAGTGAGAGAGTTTAACTAGAATGGGGATTCTTTGGGTGTGTGTGTGTGTGTGTGTGTGTGTGTGTGTGTGTGTGAGAGAGAGAGAGAGAGAGAGAGAGAGAGAGAGAGAGATCGAGATCTACCCCTTTGGCAGTCCACTAATGCCAATGGGCCACTCCTCAGAATCAGGTTTTTTAACACAAAAATAAAATATATAAGATTACAAAGGAAATAAGGCTGTGCTTTCCACCCACCCACCCCTGCAAGTTCATAGATACTCTTGTTACTCTCTTTAGGAACCCACAGACTATAGTTTAAGAATCCCTGTACTATATTAGATGGTTTCTAAAGACGTCTTCTAATTCTAAAACCTGTGACTAAATGGTCTTGAAAGTCTTTTCCAGTGCTAAAATTCTGTCTCCTGAACATTTTATCACACTGCTTGCCTGAGTGGCAGTATAGTACAGAGCAAAGAGTGCCCAGTCGTGGTCAGACAACCTGTGCTGAATTCCACCAGCTCTACTTGTTATCTGTGTTCATATAGACAAGTCACTTATCTTCTGTAGGTCCTAGTTTCCTCATATGTAAAATGAAAGGGTTGAACTTAAAGACCTTCTAAGGACCTTTCTAGTTTTAATATTTTATGCCCCTTTTGATCTTTGCCCTTGTCTTACTGATTAGAAGGCTACTGATTCCGCTTCCTGATTTTCACTGCTGCTACCAGTTTTTTTTAAAAGGATTTAACTAAATATTTATAGGAGCTTATTATATGAGTGAAATAAGGAGAAAAAATACACACAATGACTGCAATAATGTAAAGACATTAGCATTAAAAACAGAATCATATTGCTTGCCTTATTAATAGGTAGGGAAGGGACTGGAGTGAGGGAAAGAATTCAGAACTCAATGAATCTTAAAAATTAATTTTTAAAGAAAGATATTCAGAATACTGAGAAAAACAGTGGCCAATCTTGACTTTACAGGTAGCGTGACATACCTCCCTCCTCTTGGCAGAGTGGTATTGGACTATAAGTGTGGAATGAGATGAGACACACATTGTCAGACAACATGTTGGGTTTTTTTTTTTTGCCTAATTATGCTTCTTTGGCCCAAAAGAAGATGGAGGTAGGGATTAGATCATTGTCAACAGACACTGGTACAAAAATGCATCAATAAAACACATTTTTCTAAAAAAGGATTCAATACTATAAAATAAATCATGGTGCCAACAGGAATCTATAAGAATTCAAAAGTAGCAAAAATGTGGAAAATCTTACCCCCAGCTTTTTCTAATGTTCCATGTAGATGAATTTTGACTATATGATGCTGAGACATTCCACGATCCACAGTGGAAAGTCAGACTCATTATTTTATAATGACACCTCTTACAACCAAACTTGATGAAAGTAGACAAACCCTCAGCCAGCCAGCCATCTCTCATAAAGAGCAAAGATAAAGAAAATTGGCAGCATTTGAATATTAATAGAACCTGTCACATCCAAGGAATTGGCATATGAGTTGACGTTTTTTCAGGGTTCCAAAATAAATTCCTGAAAGTCCGTACTCATTGCTTCATAGACAAAGCATAAAATTACAGAACTAAAAATCAATAGAAAAAAACAAATGTTTTGTTCAAAAAATAAGCTTTGAAGTTAATTGAAGCTAAAAGAAGAATTGTCAATGAGCCAATATTGGAAGAATTCAAACAGACTACAAGCATTTTGAAATCAATTTTTTGGAGAGTTCCTCAGAATTTGAAAGGTCTGTGAACACAGATTCCCTATAGCTCAGGTCCAAGTATCTCCCAGGGTTTGAACCAGTTTATCTGAGAAAACCACATGTTTTCTCAGTAATGTTTCTGCTGTTATTTTCATTTTTATATGAAATTCAACTCATTTAATACTTATTAAGTACCTACTATATATTAGGCACTAGGGTAGATTCTGAGAAACAATATCCCCAACAGTTTCTGCCATTCTGGGTATTTTTTCTTCCCTGAGTTTTGTTCTCTCCTAGTTCTCCTTCTACCTATTTGACTACTAAGTCAATCAATCAGCATGCATTTATTAAGGACCAGCTATATGCCAAGCACTGAGGATGCAAGTACAAAGAATGACACTAACTCTACTTACAAGGAGTTTGCATTCCAGTTCTCCTTTCCTAAATTATCATTGGTCATGTTCCACTCCCCTTTTTGAGGGGTGAACTCCAGGACTCAACCTCAGACCCTCTTTTCTTCTCTATACCTCCCAAATGATCTCATTAGCTCCCAAGGGTACAGTTATCATCTCTACATACATGATTCCCAAATCTACATATCCAGTCCTAAGCTTTCTATTGAGTTCCAGTAATACCTCTCCACTACCTGATGCTCACTTTGACCTAAATGTCCCATACTCATCCTAAACGCATATTCAAAACAAAACTCATTATCTCACCTCTTTTCCTAGTCTTCTTATTTATATCAAAGCTACAACTATCTTTATAGTCATTATTTGTACTCTTAATCATCCTCCATTCTTTTCTTCCCCTCATACCCATATTTTATCAGTTGCCAAGTTTCTCAATTCTACTTTGACACCATCTCTCATAGTCATCCATTTCTCTCCATTCACAAAGCCAACATCCTACTGCAAAAATCTTTGCCCTATAGCCTAGACTACTGAAATAGGTTACTTATTAGTCTCTCTGTCTCTACTCTCTCTTCTGTCTAATCTATCTGCACACATAGCTAGATATTCCTAAAGCTCAAGTTTGATGATGACTGTACTCTATTAAGGAAATGTCAATGGCCCCTATTGTCTCTGGGATAAAATATGAACTTATCATCTAATGCCCCTTACAATCTGGCTTCAACTCATCTTTTCATATTTATTTCACATTTCACATTCCATATTCCCTGTATACTATATTGTAATCAAATAAGATTACTTGCTATTTATTCATACACCACATTTTCCTTCATACTCCATGCCTTTGCACAAGTTGTGCCACATGCCTACTAATCTCTCCCTTACCTTTACTTCTTAGAATGGATAATTCCCTTTAAGACTAAGTTTAAATATAAACCTTCTGCCCGAAGATCTTCCTGATCTTCCTAATTTTTAGCTCTTCCCTCAACCATAAATCACTGTATATGTAACCCAAATCTAGCACATGCTCAGATCACAAAAGATGGAGGCAACCATATGGAAAATGGCAAGAACCTGTTTTTGAAAGAAGATAGCCTATGTTCCTCTACTACATGGAGGGTAGCAGACTCTTGCATAGCTGGAAAGAGATGTGAACTGCCAGAGGTGGGACAATCCTCTTCTCTCTTCCCCTCTTTTTCCCTCCCCTCCTCTCTCTTCTCCTCTCCTCTGATCTCTTCTCCTCTCTTCTCTTTCCCTCTCCCTCCCACTCAATTCCTCTCCTCTTCTCTCCCACTCTCCCCTCAACTACAGTAGATAAGGGAAAGAGCTATCTTTCTCTCCTCCTCCTTTTAGGTCCAGTGGCTCCAACAATTGGGTTTGGGGTCTTGTTGATTTGGTTGGTCCTTTTCAGTTCTGGGTGCAAGTCCCACCAGACTTGGTAGCTCCAGCCATAGTAGCAAGAGGAGGCAAGATTCAAGACTCAGTGTGGATAACAGCCTAGTAGGGAAGCTCTGAGAAGCTGGAGTGCTGAAGTTTGAACCCAGGGAGGCTTGGGATTTTGAACTTGAAGAACTATGCTATACAGGAATTGAGTTAAGCTGTGAACTTAATCCCTCCCATCCCCAGACACTGAGGAGTATTTCCATGTTTGTTCCTCCTATACCTTTGAAATAAATATTACTTTTTAAAACTACTCAGATTGTAAAGCAATTAAATGGAACTGAGTAAAAATGACCCCTGAAATTAGGGAACTAACATCAGTGGGAACTTGAGTCAATATTGCATAGACTAGAAACCTTCAAACCCTTAAGAATATTGTCAAACCTAGGGGGAAGGATAAATATAACATGCCTGGCCTTCAGGTTGTGGGCACCAGAGTAGTCACTGTCACATATATATTTTGTATATACTTATATTTATAAATATTGCTTCCACCTGCCAGTAGAATAAAAACTCCTTGAGGGCAAGGGTGGTTTCATTCTTGTCTTTGTATCCCCAGTGCCTTTGCACTAGCCCATAGTAGACACGTAAAAGCTTTGTTGAGGGCAGCTAGGTGGCACAGTGAATAGAGCTCTGACCTTGGAGTCAAGAGGATCTGAGTTCAAATCTGGCCTTAGACACTTGATACTTACTTGTGTGACCTTGGGCAAGTCACTTAACCCTGATTGACTAAGCAAAAAAAAAAAAAAAAAGCTTTGTTGATTTGAATTGAAATACAAAATAATTTCCAGCATAAGACAATATTAACAACTGGTAGTATTAGGAATGGTTTCCCACAGAAAGGACCACCTAGGCTGAAGCTTTGGGAAGCTAGGAATTCAAAGAGCCTTCAGCGAGGAAGGAGTGAATTCCAGGAATAGGAGCTAGCTAGCTTGTACAAAAGCAGGGAGATGGGAAATAGAGAGAATTCAGATAATAGCTAGTAGATACTTGAACATAGTATGGCCAAAGTAGAGGAATAGGAAATGTAATTCTAAAGATAAATTGAGGTCTAATTACAGAGGGAATTAACATGCTGAGAAACTTGTGTTTTATATTGGAGGCAATACTTAGGATCATGTGATCATAAATTTAGAATTGGAAGAAAGCTTAAAGGCTGTCTATTCTTACCTTCTTGTTTTACAGATGAGAAAACTGTACCCTAAGGACATTAAGTAACATTCCCGGGGCCACTCAAGGAGTAAGCTCAGAGGTAGGATTTGAAACCAGATTCTCTGATTCTAGATCCAGAGTTCTTTCCTCAATGGTAGGCTGCCTTCCCAGGAAGTCACCAAAAATAACTAATTTCCCAGTTCCACCTGAGAAACCAGGAGCACCAATCACATCGTTGTTCTGCTAAGTGTCTCAAACAATCCCTTCCATCCCAGTACCACAGAACTGTTTTGCAAATAGGATCACTGTGAACAAATATGAAATCATTATAAATTCCTCCTACACAGTGCTTCCCATTTCTTATTGATATTAAATTAGGAATAGGATTTTCTGAACTTTGTCCAACTAAGTTTACTCCATAAAATAGGTCAGTATTGTCAGAATCTTTCTTCCCCAAATCCTGTTCCTTGAATGTGAAGACAGGACATGCTCAAAGGCACAGGCTCAAACAAGAGCTTAACTAGCCTAGTCTAAGGGGTGAGATTCATGAACAGTTGTGTCTCTTAGCAATCTGACCAACTCAGGTTATTTACATGGTCACTCCCAGTATCTACGGCTATATCTAGACCAGCAAAATCCCCTCTCTCTGCTTTCCCAGGAACATACAGACAAGACAGACCTTAGGGGATCATAGGTTTTAGATCTGGAAATGACTTTAGAGATCAACTAAGCCAACCTTCCTATATTATAAATGAAGAAACTGCGGCCCAGGCTGATGAATTAACTTCCCCAGATCACATAGGGTAATAAGCAATAAAGGCAACGTTATCTAACTCCAGATTCAGCATTCTCTGGGTTCTACCATAATATGGACTGTGTCACAACCCAGCGAGATAGACGTGAGTTTGGATGCAATCTGAGAGATACACACAAGTTCATACACTGGGAAGATAGAAAACAGGATTCCAAAATTGCTGTGAAGTAAGGCTAGCAGGTCTCAGAAGCAGGTTTACCTGATAAATGTGGATCTCAGCTCTGGCTGAAGTCTGTTAAAATCTTAAAATGTCAACTTACATTTATATAGAGTGAACACCTGTTTGCTGGTTGTCTCTCCCTCTAAGGTTTCCTCCTCTTTTTTTTTTTTCTAACATCCTGTGAACTTCATTTTTTCCCCTTCCTTTCACGTTCTTCTGGGAGAAGGGAGGCCTTTCCTAAATTATGTTGTCTTAGTTAGGAGTCAACACCTTTTGTAGGTCTTCTATGATAACTCACAGGCAGTTGATATGTGAAGGTGAAAAATAGGGTTACTCTGGGGAAACTGAGATGCCAGGTCACTTCATCTTGAGTTGTCACAAAACTAAAAAAAAAAAAAAATGATGATGATGAGCTTAATTGTGTACCAGTGCAGCATTGTCCTTAGTCATATCCAATTACTTAGACTGGTCATTATTTCAGCCTCTGCATACCCCAGCCAAAAGAAATTCATTTAAATGACTTTACATGTGTAACATGTAGTTTATAGTTCTCTTTTATTGTTGCTTTCTCAGTTGAATGAAACCCACATTGAATAGTGTGTCTGTCTTTAAAGAAAATCTTACTTTCAGATTGACTTTTTTTAATCCAACAGCTGCTTTTAGTTTAAATAGTTTAATGTTACTAAAAGCTATGGCAGCCCAGAGACATTTTTCTATCAAGGTTTATCTCCACTTGTTAAAGTCCAGATAAGATGCTGCCAGATTTTTCTGCTTCAAAAGAGATAAGAGTAAACGTAACTGTAGACTCTCCTCATTTATCATTAACTTGTAGTTTTACAGAACAAAGTGAAAATGCTTCAGTCTGAGTTTATAAAGTGAGTACATTTGCATTTGTTCAAGGAGGAGGCTTAGGATATTTCATTCCAAAAGATGATAGTGTCATTTTGTACAAGAGGAGAGAATAATTTACACCTGGTCTCATAATGACTTTTTAAGGATTAAGTTGGTAAGTTTGACTTTGGCTACAAAACATATATTTTTAAGGATATACAGAAGGCATTGTGAATATTTTAGAAGTTATGGGTTGTATAATTGGACTGCCTTGCATTTTAATAGTATTTTTTCCACCCTAATACATCCTAAGTGCTTTAGACAGCTATGTGATACTAACAAATGGAACTGTAACATTATCTAGATATAGAATATACATTATTTTTTCACTGACAACCAACACACATGTATACTTGTCTAATTTCATGACAAGGAGAAGAAATTATCTGATTTTATACATCAGATAGGAAATCATTGGTATTTTTCTTAGGAAGGCAGGTATACACTAACAGTATGTGTATGCGCACACACACAGACACACACACACACATTCATCCATTCATCCTCTTTCTGTCCAGTTTTGACACCAGCTTCTAGTTTAGCTTCATTATTGGCTGTCAAGGACTTATGTCTGCACCAATGAGACTCCATATCACGATGGATGATCTACTCCAGAATAATTGAAAATTGACTGCAGTGGCCTTCTTACAAGCAACTCCATTTGAGGTCAGATTGTTTTCATAGGATTTCATTTTCAAAAGGGCCACCCTGCACTGCCATGATGTATGCATCACTTCATCCATTGTTGAAATATAGCCAATTCTACATTGAAATGCAACAGCTGTTTCCTAGTAACTTACAGAATAATTTAAGGTAGGAAGTTTAAAACACCACAATACAGTTAATGACCATTTTTCTTAGGGTCATCTGACTTAAATGCAGTTTTAATATGGTTTTTAAAAAAGATTGAGTTTCAGTTTTTGGAAATCAATACCTCATTTGAAAAGAATTTTATGACAACATAAATATGCATCCAACTAGTAGAGTTGCTCATAACATGGAAGAAAAACCTCCATATTTAGGCAGATGTATAAAATGTATTTGTTATATCTCCCACTGGAAATACAGTATATTTCTAAAAGAAAAATTTGAGGGTGCTTATAAAAAATGAGCCAAAAGCTTGAGTGCCTGAAAAATCCTATAAAAAGGACACTAGAATTACATTTGGATGTTGATTTTACCAATAAACCCAGAAGATTATAAATGCAGAAGGCATGGGTTTCATTGTAATACAAATACCTTTATTAGTTAAAAGAAAAAAAGATGTATTAGATGGCAGCAGAAGAGTCTTTCCTAAGATCTCTCCCTGACGTCAACAATAAAAACAGGTTTAAGAGCCCATGAGATACTACTCTAGTTAAACCCTGATAATATGTGTGGGCAGAATTGGATTACTCCAGGGAGAGAAGCATCATTTGCCTGTTGTTGCCCCCTTGTCCTTATCTTCTCAGGTTTAGGTAGTAGAGCAGGTCTAAGTCACTAGTGGATTCCTGAATAAGAGAAGATGCTGGATTAAGGACAGCCAAATTCGGGTTAAGTCTAGGCAATTAGGTATGTGGATTTTTTAATCTTCTTAATGGTATGTTAAAAGATCACTCCAGGGTCAACCTAAATGCCTGCTTAGGTTCACTAGACTAATTATTATAGGTCATATCACATAGCTTACTTTCAAATGGAAAGGGAGGCAAAGGAAAATTTAGCTGTGCATTACCTGAATGTCAATTTAAAACATTTACTAAAATGTCCATTTTAACTGAGGAGACTTTCCTATAGGATGGAGAACATACAAGAAATTCAAGGCAGGGATTTTAATGACCGTAGATGGGTCCTTCTTATCCTTTATACATGGATTAATTAGAATGTAAGCCCCTTGTGAATAGAAATTGTTTCATTCTTTGTACTTGTATCCCCCTAGAGCAGTGCCTGGCACATAATAGGTGCCTAATAAATACTTGTTGATTGATTGAATATTCATATTGGTCAGTTTCTACTTCACTGACTGGCTAAGGTTATGTTTTAAATGCATAGAGCTGATACTTATTGGATTGAATTGGATGTGGATTTGAGCAAATCTCTCATTCAGCATGAACCTCATTTTCCTAATTTGTAAACCAGAGATAACAATACATATACAACCTATATCATTGAGTTGTTGGTGATTAAATAAAATAATGCATATAAAGTACTTTAAGTGCATAGATTTTAATACAAGTGCACAGAAATTATATTAATAAATAAATGCACTTCTTATCTCTTTCTCTTAACATTCTAGATAGGAGGTTGCCTATGTGACCTGATAGAACGATGACTGAACTTGGAGCCAGATGAGCCCTGACTTTAATTTCTGGCTCAAGTACTTATTAGTTATATGACCATGAAAAAGTTACTTAAACTTTCTGATCTCCAGTTTTCTCATCTGTAAAATGGTAATAACAATAATACTCAGACTACCTCATAGGGTTATTGTGAATAGAAAATGAAACAATATGAGTAACATTCTTTGCAGAACTTAAAATGATACATAAAGTAAGTTTTTTTGTCTTATTTTTTGTTTGGACTTTACCTGTGATTTCATTGGCTTGGGAAAATGCCAAAAGGAACCTAAGCCTAGCATTTATTGATTATTTACTTAACAAGTGTTTTTTTTTGTTTTATTTTGTTTTCAGGTCTTTAGTTGAAAATGACAAATAAAAAAAAAACCAGAAGCTTTCATTCATGTTCCATGAGGTGTTTATAGTTAGAGGATATTAAGTTTTAAAAATTAATATTTTCTCAAGTTTAGAATCTATGACAAAATTAAGAAGCAATCTGGAGCAAAATATGAATTTGGGTTTAAATTCACAAATTTGAGTAAATGTGTGTTGTAATTTAAAAGGAAAATTATTATCATAAAAATAACATGTAATTTTATGCAGTATTTGTGGCAGCTAGGTGGTGAAGTGGATAGAGCACCAGCCCTGAAGTCAGGAGGACCTGAGTTCAAATCCAGCCTCAGACCAAACATTTGACACTTACTAGCTGTGTGACCCTGGGCAAGTCACTTAACCCCAATTGCCTAAAAAAAAAAAAGTTTATGTAGTATTCATTAGTCAAGCTATAAAAAAAAAAATTGCTATGATCAATCATGAATCCAGAACTCAACTCAAATGCCACCTTTTGTTAGAGGTCTTTTTTGATACCCCAGCTGCTAATAATGACTTCCCATTTCAGATTACCTTCATATACTCTGTATATTTGATGTGTCCCAAGATGTATTTATTAGAATGTACTCTCCTTGAAATTGGAGAGTTTTTAAAATTATGATGGCCCAACTGTATATTAGAGAGAAAGACAGAAGTTGGGAAGGAGGAATAAGATAATTCTTTTGTGAAGCTACAGGCCTCAGGAAGTCATACTGCAAGAGAATCTCCTAAGGGAGATGCCTACCAGTCTAGAGTGATGTGTAATGTATTTTGACATGACAAAAACTGAGGAAGTTGTTCTGTGTTTCTGGGTAGATGGCCATGGAGATCTGGCTCCCTGGAGAAAGGAATGACAGATGTGAACTTTAGGCATAATAATAATAATTACTAATAATAACTAGCATTTATAAAGTGCTCACTACATGTAGCCAGGCACTGTGTTAAATGCTTTACTATTGTTATCTCATTTGATCCTTACAGCATTTTGGAAAGTGGATGTTATTATTCCCATTTTATAGATGAGGAAACTGAGATGAAAAGGGGATAAGTGACTTGCCCAGGGTTTTGTTGTTGTTCAGTTGTTTTCAGTTGTGTCCAACTCTCTGCGTCCTCATTTGGGGTTTTCTTGTCAAAGGATACTGGAGTGGTTTGCCATTTCTTTCTCCTGCTCATTTTACAGATGAGGAAACTGAGGCAGCCAGGGTAAAGTGACTTGCCAAGGGTCACACAGCTAGTAAATGTCTGAGGCCAGATTTGAACTCAGGAAGATGAGTCTTCCTGACTCTAAGCCCAACTTTCTATCCACTGAACCACCTAACTGTCCTATGGCATTTACTGAGGAGTAAAAATAGAGGTAGCACTTTCAGGAATCCTCTCCCAGCGTAATTATAAATGACTAAAGTTATACAGACCTCAGCTGAGGATGTTCAGAGGAGTAAGAGAAAGGCCCAAAATCAGGAAGAGCTGAATTCAAATTCAGTCTTATATACTTATCGTTGTGACCCTGGAAAATCACTCCTCTGTCTCAGTTTCTTCATCTATAAAATGGGCATAATAATAGTGCCTTACCTCCCAGGGTTGTTGTGAGGATATTATTATCATTATTATCATTATTATTATTATTATTAGAATGTAAACTCTCTGGAGGCAGGAACTGTTTTACTTTTTTTCTTCTTATCTGCCCTTAGCACAATGCACCACACATTTTAGATGATAATAAATGCTTGCTTGATTGATTGATTGATTGACTGACAAGTTTATATGAAAAATACCTCAGTTCTTTCCTTTGTAGCCACAAAAAGTATGATGATGATAATGATAATAATAATAATAATAACATAAGCATTTATATACTGTTCACTATGTGCCAGGCACAGTACTAAATACTTTGAAAGCCATTCTATCTTCCCTAAAAGCTTTGGAAGTATTGTGCAAAAAAAAAAAAAATATATAGGAAAAACAAAGCAATATGCAGAAAGAACCTTATACATTTCTGATCATATAATGATTTCTAGGTCTGCAAGCAAAGTTCAAAACAATTTCAAGTATGAGAGGAAAATGGCTCCAAAAAATTCCCAAGCAAGCATTACAAAACAGAACAGGGCTTTTAGTGAGCTCCATTTAAACAGGCATAAAATACAAAGGACATTGTTAAGGGACAAAATCACCAAGTCCATTTAAACAGAGACAAAGTGCATTACTACAGCTGCATAAGGGGAGCTGGTGATTTCATCTTAATGAAGATAAAGGTGACATTGAAAGAGTCCAGAAGAGTGTAATTGAAGAGATGCTCAGAGGTGTGCTTCGGGTCAGTATTATTGACTATCAAAACTGCTGTTGGCCCTGGACAATCAGAGACAGTTTGAGATACTTAAGACTAAGTAAACAATGATAAATCCGTCTTTCTACTCTAGTGCTGATAGAAGAATAGATATTCACCGACACAGTTGGTGAATTGAAGGTAATTCAGACTGGGCATATGGAGTCCGCTATGGCATAGAACAGGCTTTCAGTGCTTCAAGTTGATTTTGAAAAGTTTACTTCAATTTATGATGCCAAAACTGAGTTGTATTTGAGCTCGAAGATTTGACATGAACTCTAATTGAGTGTTCTTTATTCTGTGTTGAAAAAACTAATGGATTCAAAAATAGGAAAGCAATTTCTTCTCCCTATAAATAACTCTGATTTTCTACTTTACATCCTTTAGCAAAAATGAGTATGTGCCTGGTTGTTGAGATTTTTTTGTGTTCCTTAATTTTTTCTCTTGTTTTCTTTTTTTTCTTCCCTCCCCCCTCCACCCTAGAGATGGCTACCATTAGAGGCAAATAAGTGTATGTGTATGTGTATGTATATAAAATTATTCTATACATACTTCCATTTATCAGTTCTTTTTCTGGACACAAATAGCATCTTCCTTCATAGATCCTTTGTAGTTAATTTGGGTATTTATAATGGTCAAAATGACTTATTCACTCAAAGTTGTTCTTAAAATAATATTGCTGTTACCATATAGAATGTTCTCTTGGTTCTGCTTATTTCACTCTTCATTATTTCATGCAAGTCTGTCCATGTTTTTCTAAGATTATTGATCATTTTTTATAGCACAGTAGTATTTCATCACGATCATATACTTCAACTTTGGCTCAGCCATTCCCCAATTGACAGATGTCCCCATCTGAGAGACAATGTAATGTAATGGAAAAAGCACTGGAATTGGAGCCAGGAGATCTGTGTTCTTCTAGTCCTACTGTTCTTGCTGTGCAAATTACTTAAACACATTCTGGTATTCGGTTTTCTCATTTATGAAATGAAGAGGTTAGATTGTATGGAAGTCCTTTCCACTTCTGAGGTCTTCAGTTCTGTTGTTGTCATTTTTCAATCTGACTCTTCATGACCTGGTGAACCATAGCATGGCAAGACTGTCCATGAGGTTTTCTGGGTAAAGAGAGTAGACTGGTTTGCCATTTCCTTCTCCAGTAGATTAAGGCAAACAGAGGTTAAGTGACTTACCAAAGATCACAGCTAGTAAATACCTGAGGCTGGATTTGAACTCAGGTCTTCCTGACTCAACATCCAGCATTCTATCCACTGAGCCATATATAGCTGCCAAATGATGCCTTGATAATGCCAAATCTGGGAGGGAGTAGGGAAGTGAGAAAGCAGTAAAATAATATCTAGGCATTTGTGGGTTTTTCATGACCCCACATTTTAAGAAATTCCACAAGTTTTGAGAGAAATTGGAAATGATGCGATCACTGAGTACAGATTATAAACTTAACTTCTTGGGGACACATTAACTTTTCTGAGCACTTAGGTTACCAAATTGTTGTTGCTCATCCTTCATTCTCAAAGAGGACCAATCATGAGAGTGATGTCTTGACTTGCACGTGAATTGAATTTAAATGAGACAGAGCTGCACAAAGTTGTCAGCCTCACTCTTCACTCTCTCCAGAGTCATTGAAGTCCAGTGGTATGACAAAAATGAAAACGATTGGTGAATTAAACATTAATGTACTATTATACATTAAGTTACAGGAAATAGTTCACACACACAGGGGTTGTTTCATTTCTTACTAAATATTATTAAGCTAGGATCTCATATGAAACATGTCTTATATAATAACACCTCTATGTTCATCTAAATATATAACCCTCAAAAATACACCTAGAACATTTCTTACAGCACAAGATTCTATCTTCCATTGACTTCCTGCTTCTGATGGTTACCATAATTCTCTCCAGTAGCCCCATCTTGCTAATCTGTTGCCTATTTACAGTAATCCTTCACAAAAGAGTAAACTAGTGAATATGCATTAATGATACATGAATACTTGTTAAAACGGTTTCCTTTTCATCCACCATATTAAAAAGAAGTTGTTATGCCAAATATACTTTAAATTTTTTAATAGAACAAATCAACTTTATAAGATTGTTAAATGACTCAAAGGATAATTTATTTGCAAAATTTATGTAAAAGTGGATTCTACCTAATGACTAAGAGGTAGAAGTCATGCAAGACAGGAATCTACTATGAACAAACACTAAACCAAAAGAATCTGCCCTTTGCGAAGAAAATCTGACATTCCATAAACCTGTATAATCAGTCAAAGAAAGGCAAAGTCCCTTGGAGAATTAGTTTGGGATATTTTCCCCCTTTAAAGACTGCCTTCTTTATCACCAGAATATAAATATCTTTGCTTCAAAATAAAATGATTGCCAGAAATTGTATTTAAAAGTATCATTTAGCTTCTTCTCTTGGGTGCAAAAAATCTTGACCTCACATAAATAGCAGAGGTACTGAGAATTCATACTGAAACATTCAGTTGAGGTCTTCTTGACTTAATAAAGCTTTGGTGAGTCCTCAACTTCTATTCTTTGTGTACCTGAGCCAATATTGTTTAGCTTATCCTGGTGGTGGTATTAAACATTGAACTGAAAAGCTCAGTGGTCACCCTACTGAAGCAGGGTGGAGGAGTAAAATTGCAGCCTCAGGAACTGAGCTATAAACATGTAAGTTTGCAATACCACATTATCAGTAAAGATACTGGAACCATCCTACCACCCCTAATCAATGCCCTTAAAGCCTCTCTGCTCCAACATCTCTAGGATTGTTTGACTAGGACCATAGGATGGTAGATTTAAAGCAGAAAGAGATCCAGAGATCAACTACTCTAACCTGCTTCTTTTGTAGAGAAAGAAAACATGGCCTATGGAAGTTAAATGACTTGCTGTACTGAGAATAAGTTTAAATATCTTAATAAGATATTAAGAATAAGCTTAGCATATTAATGTAGTGAGAATAAGTTTTAGTATATGAATGAGATAGCAGTAATACATTTATCAATTCAGCATAACTGACAAAGAAGTGAGAATAAGTTTTATTACCTTAATAAGTTTGTCAGCTTAGCATAACTAACTCCATTTTGTTTTAAGCCTCCATTTTTGATTGAGTTGTTCTAAGCAAGTTATTTTTCAAAAATAAGATAAATATCAGTATGATATCATGTAGTAAACTATGTGTTTTTATTCCTAAACAATTGATAAACATATATGGACCATCTGACAAGACAGACCACCTGTGAAAAAATATTATAAGCAAACAAATAATCAAACTAAGTGATACACAGTGTAAGAACACCCATAGCTAAAAGTAAAAACCCACCCAAGGGCCCATCCAACGGCTTGTTCCTAGGACAGATTTAGGGCTGGCTTTTGTGTTCCCTACATTTGAGATTCAAAAAGCAACTTGTTTGCTTGAGGGCAGTGCTGATTGATGGAGACTTTCCAGATGACTACCTCAGAGAAAGACACAAAGTCTCGGGCTAGGCAAAGTGGAAATCTTGCTGTGAGTTTGGTATGAAAGAAATTTATTGGGACCTCTAAGGTTTAGGCTGGTGGGAATATTGTTTATAGGCTTTGTTTAATAAAGTTTGATTGTATACACTGGTGCATGTGTGTGTGTGTGTGTGTGTGTGTGTGTGTGTGTGTGTGTGTGTATCATTAGAGCGCACACTATATGCTAACACTGCACCAGACCTGGATTCCAAAAAAATGTTGTCTGACTCCATATCCCAGTGAGTGATCTTTCCATTGCCACTCAGCATCAAATAGGAATGTGTTTTTCCTTTTGTTTCCAGATGACTATCTCAATTCCACCATCACTCCCCACTCCCTCCTCCCCTACCCCCATTCTGGGATAATATCATTACCCTAGGGAATGATAGATCACATCAAAAAGAAAGATAACAGTGAGCCTTTAGACCAAGTATAATTGCCTAGAGCACAGGTTTGTAATCTAGACTTAAGGACTGTGTTCTATTTTTCTTTTTTTCTTTTTAATTAACACACATCTTCAATAGGTCTATTTTTTAAAAGAGCAACAACTTTTTTTGATAGGGAAAGGATTGAGTGTGGATGTGACTCACAAATGTGAGTTGTTTTGTTAAATGTTTTACAACCACAGTAAGTTGGCACAAGGGATGCTCTGGACAAAAGCAGCAATACAGTAAAGGCTGGAGGTGTTTCCATGTCAAGGCCAAAGATATCAATTTCTAGTATTTGAGTTTTATGCTGCAATCACTATTTGGAAATTTGCTGTGTAGAGAACGTGATCTGTATTCTAAACTGATATCAACAGACAAATGACAACTTAGCCTAGGTAGATATAGATGAAATGTTTTACATAACTGCAGAAGCTATTCCCCACAATGTATTGCCAAGTGAAATTGTACTTTTTGTAAAACTCCTTCTTGATATGAGGTTAAAGAGGTCAGTGAACTTGAAAGGGAAAAAAACATAAATGTATGGATGGATAGAGAGATAAATGATAAAGAGATTTCTTTATTTCACTAACCTCTTATTGAAATTGAGCATAAATTGTTTAAAAAAATATTCTGAGTATTCTCAAAAGCCAGTAGGCTTCACCAGACTGTCAGAGGGGTCTGGTTACAAAAGTTTGTGAATACCTGGTCTAGAGAAAAGAGGGCAATACCAGGAACCTCCTCTTCAGGGTAAGTGTAACAAAGAAGAGGAATTTCCTGAGAGAAGTTCCTCTCTACCTCAAACCAAATACAATAGAAGACAATCAAAAGATCAATTCTGGAAAACTTCCATTCTAGGCCCGACTACTTTTTCTCTCTCTGTATTCTTTAGTGTCGTTTCTATCTCCCTAAAAGAACATTGTAGACTATAAAGTTAGGGTACAAGTGTGGGGGTTCCAATATTCTTGATGGTGAAAATAGTCTCTTATACTGATATTTACAGATGTTTTTCCATTTTTCTTCTATTTGTTCTTCTTTCATTTTTGTCCTTTAATTACACTAATTAGTTGGATCTCTTGCCGATCTTTCAAGATGGTTTTACCCTCCACTGCTTCTTTCTGATTTATGTGGTGATACTGCTCATAATCTTCCATCATCTTTTACAAGTGAACATATATTGTAAACTGATGTTGCTTTTGGCTGCCACTTCTCTCTTCCTGGCAAATCAAATCTTTTCTAATTAAGGCACTTTCTAATTCTTTGGAGTTCATTCTATCAAAATTTATTACCTAATCTAGATCATAATGGTCTGTGGGCCTCTAAGGTCATTCTCCATTTGGGTGGAAGGGGGGGTGAGGCAATTGGCGTTAAGTGACTTGCTCAAGGTCACACAGCTAGTAAGTGTCAAGTGTCTTATCTGAGACTGGATTTTTATATCCTGATTCCTTGTACTATCCCCAGGACCCAGTGAATGTGATCTCCATGATGATGAGAGAAGTTGGAGGCATATTTGCACCCTACTTTGACTCTTCCTCACTCTATTTCGTCCTCTCTTGTTCCTGAGACTGTTTTAAGAACCTCTACAATGAACTCCAAAGTCACCCAGCCTCGATACTACTACATCAATGTGTGTCTGCAATCAGGCTTAGGCCAAAGCAAGCCTCTAACCATGGGCACCATTCAACTAACTATACCTCCTTTGATGCCTGCACCAATCCAGCTCTCTTCCTTGATGTCCAGTTCTCTCTTACTGGCTTTGAAGAGGGAGTCTGCTCCTGTTATATTAATACCAATACAGCTTTTCATGAGCAGGCAGATTTGGTAGACCCTGTTTCTTTCATGAACTTAGGAAAATAACCCTGGTTCTATTCTGGGGAAGTAAGAGAAAGCCAGGCACATATTGCCTGGCTCAGTCTTATTTTCCCTGACACCCTGAAATACTAGACTCATACGGTGTGCTGGCACTCAGTGGTTTCAAAGTCCTTTTTATAATCTTCCCTAACACGCAGTTGAACTTGTGGGTCAGCTATTGGCAGCCTAACTTGTATAAGGAATATAATCCCTAAAGGTTGTTTTCTACATGTTCCCTAACAGTCAAGAGCACTGTTTACTGCAAAACATGAACTGTGACTATCCCAAGCTGCAAAAGAAAACAGAATTTTTTATCATATGCCACTAAATTTATCCCTCCTGCAAACTTTTTTTTTCCACTTAAGAGCACCATCATCTTTACAGCCACTAAAATTCGCATCCTCAGATCTTCCCTCTTGCCTATTGTCCATATCCATTTTTCATTGTCCATATCCAATTAATTACAGGCTTATCAGTTCTACCCCTATGAAATGTTCCTGTCCATCTACTTCTCTCTACTCACATAGCCACCACACTGATTCACTTCATTATATCTCCACTGGACTACATCAGTAGCCTCCCAAATGACCTCCTTATCTCCAAACTCTTTCTTCTCTAACCATCCTCTAAATACCTGCTAAAAAACTCTTTTTAGCACATGTATCCACAGAATTCAGCAGATTCCAACTCTAACATAAAGCCCAAAGTCAAGAAATAAGCTGGAAAAAAATAAGCAAACAATAACAACAAAAACCCTGACCATAAAAAAGCTACTGTAATGACAATGAAGAGAAAGACAAAAACTTAGAAGACAATTACTTGAAAACATCTATAAGCAAAGCCTCAAAGAAAAATGCATATTGGATACGAGCCTAAAAAGAATTCCTAGATGTGCTAAAGAAACAGATTTTTAAAAGAGCAAACAAAAAGTTTTAAAAATCAAATAAGAATAGTAAAGGAAAAAATCAGGAAAGGAATGTGAGAACAATGCAAGAAAATTATGAAAAAAAGAATTAACTTGGTAAAAGATGCAAAAAATACTGAAGAAATCAATTAACAAATTAATAAACATTTTAAAGTGTCTACTATGTGTCAGACACTTGGATAATTCCTTAAAAATTAGAATTGGCCAAATGGTAAAAGAGATAAAAAAAATATTCTTCTCTATATCCTCCAATTCCCAGTACTATGAATTGCACATACTTAGTCACATAACAAATGTTGGTTTGTCTGAAGAAGAGGTGTCAAATACACAACTCCCCAGTGTAACATGAGCTAGATTAAACTGTAATTGAAAAATGTTTAACAAAATAAATAGCAACACTATAAAATATTGATAATGTTAATTTCTGATTTTTTAAGTCAATATGCAGTGGCAGAGATTCGTTTTTGAGTATAACACTGGGCTAAATGTTTATGTGTTATTGGCGTATGACCAGGTTAGACTGATTTCTCTAAGTATGATGAAGACATTCTGAGGCCTAATTGTGAACTCTGAAAATTATGGTTTTACAGACAGTTTTCTTTCTGCCAAGGAAGGGATTAAAACTTGAAGAGCTTTGGCCACTGGGAGTTTATTTGGTTTTTGTTGTTTGTTTTGTTTTGTTTTATCTTATTTTCCCCAACACTTTGAGAGTTTTTTAACTGAGACTGAAACAAAGAAAAGGGGAGCCAAGCAGGGAGTAGTTTGGAATAGTGGTAAGTGGAACAAGGATGGTCCCAAAGGAGAGAAATCTTTTTGGGCATCTGTGAGTTGTGTGAGTAGAAAATGGGTGTTTCACACTAGACTTCAGTTTCCAAGCTTTCATTCATGAGAAAATATTTCTGTAGCATATCTAGAATGTACTAAGCCTGCTGGCTTTGGCCATCCATTTGAGAGGTGTAAAAGGTTGGACTGCCCCCAACTTTCCATATTGTTTTCTCTATTTCCCCAAGCAATTTCTGTTTCCTGATTTGGAGAAATTTTGTCTTTTTTTATTACTAACTTTTATTAAGCTCTGAAATAGCTGACTTTGGGACTAGTGTACTCTTGGTTGAAGTACAACAGATTCAGATGTCATTTATAAAGCAGACAACTCAGTGAAGCTTCAGTCTCTAAGCAGGAAGTGGATTGACCTAGATAGGTTTCTTCTCCTGTACTTATATCAAGAGAAGGTGATAACGTTGGTCTGAAAAGAATCTATTTCACCCCCATATTCCTAAATGAGGTGGAGAACTAGAAGAGTGATACTTAAATTCCTTCCAGTTTTGCTTGCCATTCTCAACCTCTAAAATCTCATCAGATTGTGACACCTGCCACTTAACAATATGTACAAGAGTTATCACATGAGCTCTATACATGCCTTATGCTCTCTTTTGCGTGATAAGCTCCTCAAGGACAGGGACCATATGTTGCTTATTTTGCAGTCTCTACAAGACACCTCTGCTTCCATGATTAGAAGCCCTAGCTTTTTTCAAAACTCAACTCAGTAACATTTCCAACATGAGGTCTCTTATTTTCCACCAGTTGGTAATGTATAATACCCCAAATTACCTTATTATACCTTTTTGTATATTTACATCTACTTATATGTATATATATTGCTTTCCTCATAGAACTCCATAGTTAGCAATCCTTTTCCTTCCTTCCTTCCTCCCTCCTTTTTATCTTTAATTCTTTATTTTCCTTTTCTTTCTTTTTTCTTTATTCTGTTAATTGAATTATTAATCTTTGTGTTTTTCATACAAAACCTGTTCCTAGATGCTTGAAATTAATTTAATGAGCCTTTAATTAGCCAGACTGTAATTTCTTTAAAAAAATACAATATCTAATGGATATTTCTACAAAAGAAAAAAATATGTCCTTGAAAAAATCCTTTTTATTTTTTAAAAGAAAAATATATCTAAAATTTTATTAAGAAATAGGATGATGAAATCAATATTAGCTAGTTTAATATTTACATTATGATAAAATATGTTACAGCTTGAGTTTATAAACAGAAATTTCTTTTTTCTTCTGATATTTTTTGCTTTCTTGGCATCCTGTACTTGCATTTTCACTTGATCTTGTACTTGAGAAAGAAGGCTTGAGATGACTTCAAGACCTTGCCTTTACCTTCATTCTTTAGTATAGAAACTTTGCCTGCTTTAGTTAGTTTCTTTAATTGTGCGGATGCTGCTGCTTTGCTGTATTTTGTAGACTGTTCAGGCTTAGTTTTTGCTAACATTTTTTGCTGTTTTTCCTTTTCTCTTAATTTCATACACTTATGATATTTCTTCTTTCTTCATTCTTGTTTCTTGTCTGTAACAGATTTCTCGTATCTGTTTTTATGTCCACTGCCTTATTTTTCTCCTTGATTTCCTATGGAACTAGGAGTGCTACATCACTAACATGCACTGGCGCTACTTCCTCCATAGTTATAGCAGGAAGATTAGAGACAACTTTAACCTCTGGAACAGGGGGCTTAGGTGTAAACTGAAAGTCAGAAAGAGCATCCAGTTTTTGAAAGAGTGAATCCATCATCTTGGAATTTCTACATGCTCTAGGTTTTCTTCTTCTTTCTTTTCCTGGTTAAGTTTGAAGTATTCCTGCTCATAAATTTCTGCAAGTCTCAATTTACTCTTTTCATGATCTAATGTTAAACATTTCTTATATTCAAATGCCTCCTCCTTTGGTTTTTCTTTACATACTACATCATCCCAAGCCTGATCTTTTATCCTTTGTTTGATGATATCCTCAAGTTGCAAAGTGGTTTCCTCAGTAACCACAGGAGCCATCCTGACTGCATGGTCAAAATGTAATGTTTCTTCTAGAAGGCTGTTTTCTGGTCTCTCTTGTCCTATCACTTCCCCTTGAAGCTGCCAGGGTTTCTGCTCCAACAGCTCTTTCTCTAGAGATTTAATTCTTTCTGCCATCTCCTGTCTTTGTTCAAAAGAGGATTTTACTCCATCAGAACTATTCTTTTCACTGAAAATATCTGTGTCTTTGGTTTCTTTGTCATCAGGAAAAGCAAAGGTTGCTCTTTTCCCAACTTCATGTTGTTTATTCTCATTTTCTTCAGTTTCATCATCATCCTCTTCAGAAATTTCTTCCTCTTCTTCATGATCATCTTCATCCTCATCCTGACTCAGTTCATCATTATCATTTGCTGTGTCTTCTCTTTCAACTGGGTCAAAGAATCTTTGTATTTTAAGTTTCTGGAACTTTTACCTGACTTTTTTGGAGAGTCTGTAAATAGCTCACTATCTTCATCAGAAATAATTTCTTCAAAATAATTAACATCATCTTCATCATCTTCTTTTTTTTTCTTTCTCCTCTTTATCCATATCTTCCAAAAAGGACTCCATTTCAGATAATTTGAAAAATTTATCATCTACTCTGGATTTCTCTTTTGATTTAATAAATACTTTTGGCTTCTTATTTTGACATTCTAGTTTATCAGTATCAAAGTCAAGGTCAGAATCTTCATCACTAAAATCTGAACTTTTCTCTACATCAACTTTATTTAACTTTTTATTTCTCTTAATTTCTTTTTCAAGACCATCATTAACTAGATCTGACTTTTGCTCCAGCTCTGAATTCTGTTATATTTCCTCCTCTGTTATACTGTTAAAAGAAAAATCAAGATTAGGAAGAGAGAACTATGAAAGATTTTCATGAAAATGTAAACAATTGCTTTTCAAAAACAATTTTAAATTGCAACCATATATGACCGAAAAATGCATATAAGGGAAAAGGAAAGACACTGAAGAATCAGAAAAAGATATCTTAACTCTGACTAGCATTAATACAAGGTCACAGTGTATTCTTTTTAGTTCCAGATGACAACAGGATGAATGTACAATGACAATTACAGGAAAAAAAATGGTGCAGTATACTTTGAAAGAGATGCATCATGGCATAGTGGATAAAGAGTTAGCCTTAAAGATAAGAAGACCTCTTTTCAAGTCCCTTTTACACATGTACTTTTGACACATACTGCGTGATTCTGGGCCAGCCACAACTTCTTAGTGCTCTAGAAAACTCTCAAATACTCTTATGTTGCAGAGAAGGTGCCCTCCTACATTGGCAAAGGGTGTTTCCTTACCCTGGAAAATAGGTGCCATTAGTATCCTCTTTTTACAGAAGGGGGAACTGAGGCAAACAAGTTAAATGACTTATCCAGGGTAACACAGCAAAGAAATGTCTGAAGGTGAATGTGTACTTTGATCTTCCTGAATCTAGGCCCAATACTGCCCACTGTGCCACCAGATAGTTAGTCCTAAAAGGGGACCTTACACGATATCTAATCTAAGGCTCTCATTTTAAAGGTAAAGAAACTAAGATTGCCAGTAATCTTTCAATTTCCATATCTGATGACCTATATTTAGTCCTCATCATTCTTTACCATGTTACAGCATTTGACCTTATTGATTACTCTTTCTTCTTGGATAATCTTTCCTTTCTGGGGTCCATGACAGTACTTTCTCTTGATTCTCTTCTCATCAGACTGTTTCTTTTCATTCTTTTTGATGGGCTATCATCCATATTGCCATAACTATTGACATACTCTAAAACTCTTGGAAAACATATTTTGCTTATACTTATATGTGGAAATGATGTTTTCCCTAATAGGATGTAAGTTACTTTTGATTGAGGATTATTACTTTTTTTAATTGAATACTCAGCACCCATGACAATGCCTAGAACATAGTAAATTAATTTAATTGTTTCACTGTTGATCTCAAAAGCTCCCAGGTGATCAGTAAGCATATTTATGCCAATGATTCTCAGATACTGTGTGGTACAATGGACAGAGCCCACTTGGGTTTATATCCTACTTCTTATACTTAACAGATGTGTGATCCTTGACAAATTATTAACATCTCTGGGTCTCAGTTTCCTCATCTATAAATTGAGAGATTTTATACTAAAGGATGTCTGAGGTCCTTTGGAGTCCTAAATCTATGAATCCATGAATATATTAGCATGTTTAAATAATAGGCAGCATAGCTGGCTTTTTTTTTCTTTTTAGAGGGGAAGCTATTTGCAGGTGGTGAGACCAGGAAAACCATTATTCAGAAGCTGGCCCTCCAGCTGAGCCTTTTTTTTCTCTTTGTGGTAATTATTTTATGCAAAAATTTTTTCATAATAAACATTTTGCAAAAGAAAACAAACAAAAAGTCAAGAAAAATAAAGTTTGAGTATGTTTCAATTTGCACTCAGAGTTCATCAGTTCTCTCTCTAGAGATAGATAGTATTATTCATCATGGATCCTTTGGAATTGTCTGGAATCATTGCTTTGATCAGAGTATCTAAGTCTTTCACAACTGATCATTCTTACAATATTGCTGTTACTGGGTACATGTTCTCCTGGTTCTTCTCACTTCACTTTGCATCAGTGCACATAAGTCTTCTCAAGTTTTTCTGAACCAACCCTGCTCATTTCTTATAACACAATAGTATTCCATAATAATCATATTCCACACCTCGTTCAGTGTTTCCCCAATTGATGGACATCCCCTCAATTTTCAATTTTTTGCCACTGCAAAAACAGCTGCTGTAAATATTTTTGTACAAATAGGTCTTTGACACTTTTCTTTGATCTCTTTGGGCTACAGACATGGGAATGATATTGATGGGTCAAAAAGTAGACACAGTTTTATAGCCATTTGGGTGTTAACAAATTGTTCTCCAGAATGGTTGGGTTAGTTTACATCTCCACCAATTGTACATTAGTGTCCCAATTTTTCCACATACCAGCCAGCATTTGTCATTTTCATTTTCTGTCATGTTAACCAGTCTGATAGGAGCCAGGTGGTACCTCAGATTTGTTTAATTCTCATTTCTCAGTAGTGATTTAGAGCATTTTTTCATGTGACTCTGTATTGCTTTGATTTCTTTTCATTAAACTGCCTGTTCATAGCCTTTGACCACGTATCAATTGGGGAATAGTTTGTAGTTTGTTTGTTTGTTTTTTAATTTGGCTCAGTTACCTAAATATCTGAGAAGTGATGCCTTTATCAGAGAAATGTTCTATAATTTTACTTCAGTTTCCTGTTTTCTTTCTAATTTTGGCTGCATTAGTTTGTTTGAAAAAACTTTTTTAATTTCATGTGATCAAAATTATACATTTTACTTCCTGTGATCTTCTCTATCTCTTGTTGGGTCATAAATTCTTCCCTTATTCATAGATATAATAGGTCCATTTTTTCCATGCTTCCCTAATATACTTATGCTGTCACCCTTTATGGCTAAATCATTTGTCTACTCTGACCTTATCTTGGTATACATTGTGAAATGATGGTTTGTGCCTAGTTTCTGCCAAACCGCTTTACAGTTTTCCTGGTAACTTTTGTCAAATGTTGAATTCTTACCCCAATAGCTTGGATCTCTGAATTTATCAAACACTGAATTAGTATAGACATCTATTATTACATATTGTTTACTTAATTATTCTACCTATTGACCACTCTGTTTCTTAGCAAGTACCTCTGGTAGAACATTCCAAGCTTGTATTGTTCTGATCAGCCACAGTCAGACACACTGAAACTTGACTCTAGCATAGTGACATCATTTTGATCTTCTTTGAGAACAAAAGACAACAATCATCAGATTATTTTGATGATTATAGTTGTTGTTATTATTCACTCATGCCTGACTCTTCATGATCCCATGGACCTAACTGTCCATGGAATTTTCTTGACAAAAACACTGGAGTGATTTGCTGTTTCCTTCTCCAAGGGATCCAGTGGATGTTTTTGTTAGGCAATCAGAGGTTAAGTGACTTACCTAGGGTCACACAGCTAGGAAGTGTCTGAAGTGAGATTTGAACTCAGAGCTTCCTTATTCTGGGCACAATGCTCTTTCCAATGAACCACCAGCTGTCTTGTTTTGATGATTACCACTTTTTAATATAGTTTTGAAATCTAGTACTGTGAGGCTGCCTTCATTCACATTTTTTATTGATTCCCTTGATATTCTTGACTTAGATGAATTTTGTTTTTGTTTTTGTTTTTCTCACTCTATAAAATAATTCTTAGGTAGTTTGATTGGTATGGCACTGAATAAGTAAATTAACTTAGGTAGAATTGTCATTTTTAAAATATTAGCTTCTATGTGCAATGAATATTTTTCTAATTGTTTAGATTTTTATTTGTATGAAAAGTGTATTGTAATTGTTTTCATATAGTCCCCGGGTTTGTCTTGGCAGGTAGACATCAAAGTATTTTATATTATTTACATTTATTTTAATTGGAATTTATCTTTCTATCTCTTTCTGCTGGGTTTTGTTGGTAGTATTTAGAAATTCCAATGATTTATGTGGATTTATTTTATATTCTTCAATTTTCCTCAAATTGTTAATTGTTTCAACTAGTTTTTGAGTTGATCCTCTATGGTTCTCTATCATCAGCAAAGAACAATGCTTTTATTTCTTCATTGCCTGTTTTTGGTCTGCTAATTTCTTTTTGCTATAGCTAGCATTTCTGATACAATATTGAATAATATAGGTGATGGTAGACAAACTTGCTTCACCCCTCATCTTATTGGGAGGCTTTTAATTTATCCCAATTATGCATAATTCTTGCTCTTGGTTTTAGATAGTTACTATTTATCATTTAAGGAGAACTTCATTGATTCCTGTACTTTCTAGTGTTTTTTTTAATTGGTAAAGGTGTTATATTTGGTCAAAAGCTTTTTCTGCATCTGTTGATATAATCATATCATTTTTGTTGTTTTTGATATTGATATGGTCAGTTATGCTTATAGTTTTTCCAATATTGCATCAGCCCTGTGTTCTTGTATAAATCCTACCTGGTCATAGTATATGACCTTTGTTATATATTGCTGTAATCTCCTTTCCGGTATTTTATTTTAAAATTTTCATCGATATTCACTAGGGAAATTGATCTATAGTTTTCTTTATCTGTTTTTGCTTTTCCTGGTTTCGGTATCAAAAACATATTTGTTTCATAAAAGGAATTTGTAAGACATTCAAATAGTTTATATGGTATGGGGATTCATTGTTCTTTAAATGTTTGGTAGTATGCACTTATAAATACATCTGATCCTGGGAATTTTTTCTTAGGGAGTTCATTTATGGCTTATTCAATTATTTTTCTGCAATTGGGTTATTTAAATATTCTATTTCCTCTTCTGTTAATCTGGATAGTTTATATTTTTGTAAATATTAATTCATTTCACATGGCTTGTCAGTTTTACTGGTATGTAATTTGACAAAATAAGACCTAATAATTGCTTTAATTTCATCTTCATTGGTGATGTATTCACCATTTTCATTTTGATACAGATAATTTGGTTTTCTTGTTTCTTTTTTAAATCAAATTAACCAGTCATTTATTTATTTTATTGGTTTTATTATAAATCAAGCTCTTAGTTCTATTTGTTAGCTCAATGGCCTATTTTACTTTCACTCTGATTAATAGCCTTGAATTTTTTTTTAAGTTGCATGCCTCATTCATTGATCTGCTCTTTCTCTCCTTTATTGATGAACACATTTAGATATATAAATTTTCCCTTGTGTACTGCTTTGGCTGCACACCATAGATTTTGGAATGTTGTTTCATGTTTGTCATTCTCTTTAATGAAATTATTGATTGTTTCTATAATTTGTTCTTTGGTTCATTTTTTAGCATTAGATAAGTTTCTAATTAAATTTTAATCTATGCTTCCACATAATTTTATTAAATGTAATTTTCTTGCATTATGGTCTGAAAAGTATACAGTCAATATTTTTTGCTTTTCTGTATTTGTTTATGTGGTTTTTAATGCTCTCATACATTGTTGATTTTTGTGAAGGTGACACCTAGAGCTGAAAAAAAGTATACTCCTTTCTATTCCCTTTCAATTCTTTCCAGAGGTCTACCATATGTAACTTTTCTAAGAGTGTACTCATCTCTTTAACTTCTTTCTTATTTGTTTTATGATTAGATGTATCTACCTCTGAAAGGGGAAAGTCCTCCACTAGTATAGTTTTACTGCATTTCCTCCTATAATTCATTTAATATTTCCTTTAAGAATTTGCATGCTATGTACTTTGGTGCATATCTGTGGTACCTTTTAGCAAGATATAATTTCTATTCTTATATCTTTTATCTATATCTTTTTTCTTTTGCTTTGGTCTGAGATCATGATTACTACTGCTGCCTTTTTTACATCTCCTAAAAGATAATATATTTCTGCTCCAGCTCCTTATTTTAACTCTCTGTGTGTCTGTTTTGATTATGTTTCTTAAACAACATATTGTTGGAATCTGGTTTCTAATCCATTCTCCTATCAATTTCTGTTTTGTGGGTTAGCTCATCCCATTTACATTCACAGTTATGATTACTAACTCTGCATTTCCCTCTATGTTATTTTCTTCTATTTATCTTTCTCTCTTTTTGTCCTATCCATCCTCTAAAATGTGTTCTACTTCTTAACCACTGCCTTTCTTTATCTACCCTCCTCTTTATTACTCCTCCTTTCTCTTATCTCCTCCCCTTTCTACTTCCCTGTAGGGTTAGATAGATATTTTATTCCTTCCTTGAATCAATTTAGATAAGAGTGAAATTCAAGAGTTGACTACCCTTTGTTTCATTAAATGTCCATTTTCCCCCATGAATGATTATACTCAGTTGTGCAGGGTCAGTTATTCTTGGTTGTAATTCTAGTTCCTTTGCCTTCTGGAATGTCATATTCTAAGGCCATTGATCCTTCAATGTGGCAGCTGCTAAATTTTGTGTGATCCTCACTGTAGGTCTATGATATTTGAATGATTTCTTTCTGGACGTTTAAAGCATTTTCTCTTTGACCTGGGAGTTTTGGAATTTGGTGTAGCATTCCAGGTTCTCTTTCAGGTGATGATTCATGGATTCTTTCAGTTTCAGTTTCTATTTTATCATTTGGTTCTAGCATATTCAGGCAGTTTTCATTGATGTTTTCTTGAAATATAATGTCCAGACTCTGTCTTTGATTTTGGTTTTCAGGTAGTAGAATAATTCTTAAATTATCTGTGCTTGATCTCTTTTTCAGGTCAGTTATTTTTCTGATTATATATTTTATATTTTATTTCATTTTTTTTTCATTCTTTTGCCTTCATTTTATTTTTTCTTGATATCTCATGGAGTCATTAGCCTCCATTTGCCCAATATTAATATTTAAGGGATGATTTTCTTTGGTGAGTTTTTGAGCCTCTTTTTGTATTTGGCTAATTTTGTTTATTAAAGAATTATTTTCATCAGTGAAATTTCTTCCTTCTAACATTTGACCATTTCTCTTTTTTAAGGTATTTTTTCAATATTTTTGTGCCTTTTAAAATAATCTCTTAATTATTTTTACAAAAGTTTCTTCCTTCACTTTCATTTCTTTATCTAATTTTTTTCTCCAACACTCTTATTTGATTTTGAAAATCATTTTTAGCTTTTCTAGGAAATCTTGTTGGGCTTGTGTCCAATTCACAGGGATTTTTTTAGTTTTTTTTATTTTTAGCTGTTTTGACTTCATTCTCTTCTTCTGACGTTTTCCCTTGACCTTCCTTGTCACCAGAGTAGGTTTTTAATCTTCAGATTCATTTACTTTGGTTGTTGTTTGCTCATTTTCTGCCCTATTTCTTGATTTCAAACTTTTTGTTAATGCTGAGCCCTGGTTTTAGTGTGAGAGCAGGGATGGGTACTGTCCCGAGCCTGAGGTTTTTCTCACTGCTACTTTCAGAGCCTGTTATGTGGGCATGGGTTTTTTGTGATTCCAAGGTGTTGTGATCTGGGGAGAAGGTATGGTCACTGCTCTCCTGGTCTGCTCTGTGATCTTTATTCTTATCCTTTGGGATTGCAATGGATACTGCTTCTCAGGGTCCCTGCTCCATTTTGACTGAAAGCAATACTGCTTCTCAGAGGCCCTCTTGATTGAAAATGCTCCTCTATGTCCTTGAACTGTGACCCAGAAATAGGCGTTTTCAAACAGTGTCTGGTACTACATCCACTGCTACCACAGAGGTTCCTATAATCTCTTTCTGACTGGTTGCCAGGTTCCCTTACCATTACTTGAGAGCTCCTGATGCTACTTCTGCTTGTATTGCCACCACCTAGTTCATCCATTGGTATTTTATTTAGGTGAGCTCTGGGCCAGCCTCCACCTTCAGGTCACAGATATCTCCTTACAGTCTACTGAGTTTTCTTGGCCTGGAAGAATGTCTCACATTGACATTTTTATTTTGGCTCTGCCACTCCAGATTCTTGTTTAAGGCATTATTTTAAAGTTGTTTAAGGGGGGAATGTTGGGAAATCTCAGCTGAGTGCTATCTCCACTCAGCCATCTTGAGTATAGTTGATTAATAGACACATGACCTGTAACATGCAATATGCACTTAGCACACTGTCCGGCACATAGTAGGCATTTAATAAATATTTATGGATTGGTTATACAATAAAGAAGGAAAAATGCTAAGTGAGGGAACCCAGGAGTGCACCACTAAAGGATTTCCAAAATGACAGTCTTGTAGCTCTCAAAATATTTAGTATCTTATTCATTTTATAATTTCTCTTATGAGAAAATCTTTTAATGCTCATGGATTCCTAATCTGTCTTTGCTTTTTGTTTCTCTTGCTAATCACCATAGCCAGGTTAAGAAAAAAATATCCCACATAGCACCAATGGGTGAATGACCTCCCGGGGAAAAGCCCAGTCCTCACTCTATTCTTCAGTCTTCCATTAGGGAAGGGATGCATGTACTACCTTTCCCCAGCTGGCACTTTTCCTATTCTCTACCCAATCCCATTCTTTACCACTATAAGAAACTTCAGAGAACAAGCTTGTTCTAATATCTTTTAAATATCTTTAAAAATAAATATCTTTAATATCTTTTAAGATAAAAATTAGCAGTGACAACAAAGAGCAAGAAACAGCAGAAAGTGTAGAAGGGAGGAGGGAAGGAATCCAGTCAATGAATTAAATAACATGTGTCTGAGTACAAGGACAATAAAAGACTTTCCCTGATAAGACCAAAAGAGAAAGAGTCAATTAACACATTCTGAGAGAAGGGAGATGTCTCCAAGGGGAAGTTTCACCAAATTTGAACTATTAAGCACAGACGTGCCTTATCATCTTCTGCCATAATAGCTTCCAATAACCAATATGGACTTATTCCCTGTCTTCTGACCCAGCATCCACTGCATGGAGTAAAAGCCTCAGTAGCCTGTGTTGCAACAATGTGACAATTGATTTTAGTCACTTTGAAGGAAAGAGCTTGTGGGTAAGAGGGACTGTGGTGTAAACCTGGGTTCATCTCCCTCATGAACCCAAGATAGAAGATGTACCCCCAGCCTTCTAAATTCTGACTCCTCACTCCATCTCTTTTGGCAGATTTCTCTCAGAACTCTCTGTAAACAATCCCAAACACCTTTACACAACACTTTCTAGGAGTCAAATCATACCAAAACTTATGTTGCTAGTAGATTCTGGGACTAACAATGTTTGCGTTGAAAGGCCAAGTATATACACACACACACACGTGTGTATGTGTATGTCCGGTGATAGTTTCTCTCGTGAGTTCCAGTTCATCACCAACTGACAATTGTACATTTCAAACTAGATATCCTTTGTGCATATCTAAGTCAATATATCAGAAATAAAAATATTTTTCTTTCCCTAACACTCCGTTCTTCTTAACTTCTCTCTTTCTTTTGAAAGTAACACTAGACTTCCTGTAACTTAGGCTTACAACCTTAAAGTCACCCTTTACTTTTCCTTTCCCTTTATCCCCCAAATATAGATGTTTGCCAAGTCTTATTCAATCTTCCTCCTTGACATCTCTCTTATAGGTCCCCTTTTCTTTATTCACATCACCTATGTTCATGCCCTCATCACCTCTTACTCGCACTACAAAAATGCACTCCATCTGATCTTTCTGCTTCTAACTCCTGCCTTCTACAGTTTGTCATTTTCAAAGTTGTCAAATCCATATTCCTAAGACATTTGTATGATCATGACATAGTCTTGCCCAGGAAGCTGCAATGGCTCCCCATGTCCTCTAGGATAAATCTATAAATCAATCTGCAATATTTATTTATTTTTAATTTATGGAATATAACTAGTGTTTCTATAACGTACAATAAAAAAGATGATTGTCCATGAAACTGACAATCTACTATGCACATTAAATGTCTAGTATCTGCCAGATTCTATGCATGAACTTATTATGAAAAACAAAAATAACAAAAAAAAACCATGAAACAAAACATTATCTGCCCTCAAATATTTCACTTTCCATCATGGAAAACAATACATACACAAAGAATTAAACATAAAGATCTACAAAATGAATACATATTAATTTAGGGAGGTCACTGGCATCTAAGAGTATCCAAAACAGGCTCATGCAGGAGGCAGCTGCCATTTGACCTCAGCTATGAAGATGAACCAGTGCTTCTAAGAAATAGAATTGAGAAAGAAATACTTTCCAAGCAAGGGAGACAGCATCTGCAAAGACATGGAGGTGAGAGATAGAATATTATGCTTATGGAACAGCAAGTATGTGAGTTTGGCAGGAACATAGAATCCATAAGGTAGCTAAATTGATAATTGATAAAGTGTGAAATGGGGACAGGCATGCCTGGTTCTTTGGATACTCACTGGGAAAGACTGTGGTTGGCAGCGGGAAATGAGGTGGCAATCACACTTGGGAGGAGAAGAATTAGGCATATTTCTAGACAGCCCAGGAGGATCCAAGAAATAAGGCATAAAGGGTATAAAGATGAGTAGCAAAAGGGGTATAGTGGCAGACAGGAGAATGGGATGGTGAAAGGAAACAGGTAGCATGGGGAAGAGAATGGTGAGAGGGAGAGGCAGAGAGTATCACTCAACAACCATGGATTTGAGTAGGGAGTAGCAGGCAGCATTGACCAGATGGAAGAGCGCTCAGGGGAAAGGAGTTTGAGATCTCATTTTTATAAGGATTTTGGGGGGAATAAACTAACTCTTATCTGTGCCACCATGGGGTTAGTTCATTAACATATCCACATCATCTTAAAACTACTGGTAAAATTCTAAAGTTTCAACACTTTTTTGATCTTCTACTTGTCTGAAACTGTAGAGGTTTGGAATTTTCCTGTAATTTATGTATCATAGGCCCAGAACCCTGACAGCAGTGATTAGATGGCTTCTGCATATTCAGCACGTATTACCGGAATATGAATTTTGGTGAATATGTGATAGAATTTGTAAATTGTATTCCTTTGATCTTTGAAATGGTTTGTACATGGCTTACCAGTTCCCCTTTGCAACCTTATTTCCTGCTGTTGCCCCTTTATACAACTCATAAACTTTTTGCTATACTGACTAGAAGGGGGGCACCAGAACAAAATTTTAACACTGTAGAAAAATGTGTAATCTGCTTTCCAAGATAAGCTAGAGCCAGAGCACAAAGGATTTTAATTGCCCAACAGGGGATCTTTTATTTTATGCTAAAGGCAATGAGTAGCTACTAGGCTTCTTAATCAGAGGAGTGACATAGTGAGACCTGTACTTGAAAAACAACATTTTGGCAGATAGTGAAGTAGAGAAGGGAGAGATGTGAGACAAAGATAACAATTAGAAGACTATTGCAATGGTCCAGGAAAGAGGTAATAAGGCCTGAACTAGAATGGTGATCATATAAATAGATAAAGGAGTCAGCTGAAAGACATATTTTGGAGGTAGAGATTACAAGACTTGGCAACTGTTTGGATAGGGGAGATGAGGAAAGGAAAGATTCAAGGATAGCTCTGAGGTTGCAAACCTGGGTAATTGGAAGGATGGTGGTATCCTCAAAAGAAATAGGGAAGTTAGGAAGAGGGATGGAATATGGGAGAAATAGAATGATTTTTTGTTTTATAAGTGTTGAGTTTCAGGTGCCTTGAGGATATGGAGTGGGAAATGTCCAATAAGCCATTGATGATATGGACCTGGAGCTCAGGAGAGAGACTAGGGTAGATATATTGATCTATCTGTAATCTACATAGACATAAAAACTGAGTCCATGGGAACCAATGAGATCACTGAGAGATCAGGCATAGAGAAAAAAGTGGAGGATTCAGGGAAGAGCCCAGAGCATGACATAGGTTTATTACACCCGAATCTCCTTCCTGAACTCAGTGTTACAGCCAGACTGATCTATTTGCTGCTGTTCTGTAGCCATGACATTCTATGTCCTGTTTCTGGGCCTTTGGACACATTGTTACCTATGACTGGGATGCACTCACCCGTCACTTCTGTCTCATGGAATCCCAAGCATACTTGAAGGCTTAGTTTAGAGATGCCAACTCCTACATCAGACCCCTCCAGATCCTACCATCGCTAATGTTCAATTCCCCCTGCCCCCCTCTTCCTGGAGTGTTTACTTTGTATATGTTTTGAACTTATTTATTTGTGTTAATGATATTTCCATGAAGAGAATGTAAACTCCATGAGGGCAATAACTGTTTCATTTTTTTTCTTGTACATAATAGAAGTTTAATAAAGACTTGTAGGATGCATGAAAGTCATTATGGATAGTGCCTCTAATGATATATATAGCAAATCTTAGATGCCTTATAATCCTTTGTGAGTCTTGTTTATATGTGTTCATAAATCCTCTGCAGATAGTGGTGAACATTTTTCACTGGCAACTTTCCTCTAGATCATTTGATATTATGTAGATATCAAGCAAGCATGGAACTCTCCATCAGTTGTTTCTTGCTCTAAATACTTGATAGTACCACCTTCTTTTCCAAGCAACCATCTCTCTGGCATCCATTTCAATATTTCTCCAATGTAACTCCTTGTTGCCAATATGTTGCATCCTACTCATCTCTGCCCTGGCCCTTCTTCATCACTGTCCTTTCAGTAATCTACATCTTTATAGATCTTTAGAAAATATGGCATTCCATGATTGGAATTTGTACTACATCATCAAAGGAATATATGTATGACCATATAGTATTTATATGTATAAATGCATATATACATTCTCACATACAAACATATGTATAGATTCTGAGAGGAGAATCATATATTCATATATATATACATATATACACATTTATGTTTGTATATAATGAATAATTGATTCTTTCCATCAATTGATGTAATCATGAAGTGAGAGGTAGAGAAAAGAGATGAGGTATCAAGATATTAAACTAATTCAGAAATATGTAAATACTCTACCACCCTTTTAGGAAATATAAAGATCTTTTTTGTGGAATTAGAGAACAGTTGATTGTTGACTGGCTAAATTTTAGGCATGCCTCTGGTGGCCCTTGCAAAGGTTACCCTGCCATTGTTGGAAGAGGCTTTGTAGAAGATGCAAAGGGGAAGAAGCTAGGGGAAATGGGGGTTTCTCTCTTCTTTTGCATTCTCTGTTGGCCATAAAGACAGTAGAGCTCCATCTCTGGATTTCTGACCCATAGACCCTTATTAAACCTGTAAGAGTAGACCCTCCTCTCAGTGTCCATCTTTCAAGTTGGGCAAATGTGTATGTATGTATGTGTGTATATGTATGTATGTATGTATGTATGTGTGTTTACATGTCTATATAATCATGTATGCATTTGTCATATATATGTATACACATATATATGTGTATGTACACCTGTTGTTTCATTGATATAGGGACTATGGATGTAGGAAACTTTGAGTGTAAGTTGGCAGCTTCTAGCTTTAGAGACTGCCTAAAGAACTAAAAGACAAAATGACTTGCCTAGGATCACATAGCCAGTATGGATCAAAGTTGGGATTTGAACCTAGTTTTTTGTGGTTCTGAGCCAGCTCTGTGTAAATTACACCACAATTCCCTTGACCATTAAAGTATATGAATGTTTAAAAGATGGACCTGTAAAATGCAGAAATTCAGGGTTAATAGAGACACTAGGACTCAGTAAAAGAAGCACTTTCTAAGAAATAAAATTATTCATAAGTTGAATGGGTTTGGTGTGAGGTTATGAGTTCCATGTCACTGAAAATCTTTGAGCAGAGGATGAGTATCCGTATATTTGAGATACTTTAGAGGAGATTCCTGAATTGGGTGGAAGGTTGAAATAAATGACTTCCAAGGTCTTTTCCAAATTCTGTAATTATATTTAAATTACAAATAACCACTACATGATACATATTCTGGTTTCCAATTTGGAACATTAGAAGCACAATTTTGTATTCTTTACCATTCCCCCCCCCAAAAAATTTTTCAATCAGAATTCCTTTGTTTCACTAGGCAGAGGTTCAAATGTATTGGGTACAAATTTATTTTGCAAGCAAGAAAAACTTCTTAACTCACAAAATTTACATAAAAGAAAGCACTCTTCTCCATTTGCATAAAAGAAGAAACTTGACATGAACACAGCAAAAGGTATCTCTATAGGGCAGTTACTCTTAGGTTTTCTTAATTTAGAAGAACAGTTATGCCCCTCCCCCTTGTTCTCTCCCCTTCACACAACCCCCTCTCTCTATGTGGAGGTCTCCATATGGAATTGTACAGGTTTTTTAAAAGTATGTAAAAAAAAAAGTATGTAAATGCCTAAGTACCTGCAACCTAAACTATGAGTTTATTGCCCCTTAGTTTTGTATAATCAGTGCATGTACCTACAGATTAGGTTAATCTTCTCTGTCTTTCCTGTTCAACTCAAAATGCTTGTTGAACTGAATTAAATAAGCATTAATTTCTAATACTTGAAGGTGCTAGTGATGTACATTTCCCCTCTTCCTAAAAAAATTAAATTAAAAATTAAATTAAAAATTAAAAATAGTTTACATTGTCCCTAGAATTGACCCTAATTATTAATTGAATTTATGAGAGGGTTTAAATAACAGCCTCAATTCTCAATGTTAGATAGTACCTGGATTTTACCTGTGCTCAAGAGTTGATTGTTACATGTAAATGCTATCCATTAGAGCTTGGTTTTTTGTTTTGTTGATTATCAACTTAAGAAAGTGATGATAATGCAGATTAAATTTAAAAGTGTGTCCTCTAGTCAGTTATTCATTTACCAGCACACCCCTAATCTGGAGCCAGATGAAAGATATATAGACTTTCCAAAGAGTTTAGACCTGAACTCTCTCAGGAGACCACAGCTATGTAATCTCCAAAGTATAATGTGTATCCATTTGTGCCTTCAAATGTTGAGATCGTCACTGAGGGTCACAGGAAGAAGAGAAAGGTATGGGTTGTTGATGATTCTCTGTTGGTGATTTAGAATTGAAAATTCTAAACATATTGAACCTGATTTTTCTTGCATTTTGTTATCAACTGAGGTTCATGCATTGGTGTGGAGTTAGCATATGGTGATTTAGAATATTGATTGTACTCTCTATATATTTGCGTAATGCACCCTATATTGCTCAACATGCTTCAAAGGATAGGAGACAAAAATTCAAGATTACTTTTAAAATAATAAGAACAATACTTGTATTGTTGAAACTTTATAATACACTTAATTTTCCTTTAATATGTTTTTTCTGAAGCCTTCACAGTGATACAAAAATGTGTTGTTAATAATTACATCAAAAGTGTTCCATTATCAGAAATACTCATTTATCACTATTCTGTTTACATTTTTAATGGTTTATTCTAAGTTAAAAAAATATGTCAAGACATTCAGAAGAATCATTGTGGTTTAGGAAAAAGATGAGTATGTTATCTGAATAGAATCAGAAGAACAAATCTAGTCCTAATTCTACCACTTGAATGTTGTAAAACTTTTGGCAAATTGCTTAAGTCTCTTAAGGCCTCTGTTTCTTCGTCTATAGAATTAGAACCTCATGTAAATGTTATCTACAACTTTGTTCAGGTCTAATTCTCTGGTTTTCTAAATTGGCCACCAGGAACTAGTCAAAAGAGGGTGTCTTTTGAGACAACGGTACAGAGGAAGAAGAAGGCCTTGAAAGGAATTAGTTTGGTTTAATGGAAAAGGCACTGATATTCAGGAAGCCAGTGTTTCAATCTTGGCTTTTCCACTATTTTTACTTCTGTCATATTTAGTTAAATCAACCATAAAATACTATGGAGGTAGATGATTCCTAAAGTCCCTTCCAAGTTTAACATTCTAAGTTCAGAAAATCCATAAAAATAATATGAATAAATAATTTCAAGACCAAGGTCAAATCTTCACTTCTTGCAAATACACTAGCCCACATATCTCTCTCTCTTTTCTGTACTCCTACTGCAATTTGTTTAGCACTTAACATTCTTATAGTTATTCTACTCTGGTACTCTTACTTTCCCAGTGGGATTTATAACACTTCAGGGCAGGGAATATTTATTACACAGTGGCCAACAGAGTACACATTATGTAGGACTTAATGCTGAAATGATTCTTAGGAAGGTGAGTATTGAGCCACACTCTGAAAAAGGAAGAGGGAGAATTTTATCATGTGGAATGGTCTGTATTAAGGCAATGAGAAAAGTTTTTTACATAAAAGGGTAAAGCATAACATAAGGATAAAAAATTCCCAAGATTGGGAAAAAAAAACAAGGGACAAACTTAGAGTGGTGTGTGTGTGTGTGTGTATTTACTCTGTGTGTGTGTGTGTGTGTGTGTGTGTGTATTTACTTTGGTAGAAAGAATGGTTACAGTTAGAAGATTTTGAGAGGCAGAGGGAAGGATTTAATTTTTACACTTTGAAGCATTCCATTTTTTGTCTTTAAAGAAGGAATCACTATAGTTATGATTCGAAGATAGTCACCTTTATTGTACATATTTATATACTTTAGTATAAATGAAATGTAATTATTTAAAATATCATTTATAACTCTTTAATTGTAACAGTTATCATAGCAGACATGTTAATGTTTCAATAGGCCTTTATAGTATCCATTTCTATATCCACTAATACCTAAGCAATGTTGCCTAATAGCACATTTTTTATTGAAGTTGATAATGACCTTAATAAACTGTGAGAGAGAGAAAAAAAAACAAAAAAGTAGAAGAAGATAAGAGAAAGTTTACTGGTTGAAAACGTCATGGATTTTAGTTATTATTGTTGAGTGGTTTACGTCCTGTCTGACTCTTCAGTGACCCCATTTTGGAATTTTCTTGGCAAAGATACTGGAGTGGTTCGCCATTTCCTTCTCCAGCTCATTTTAGATGAGAAACTGAGGCAAATAAGATTAAGTGACTTGCCCAGAGTCACACAGCTAGTAAGTATCTGAGACAAGATTTGAACACAGGAAGATGAGTCTTCCAAATACCAAGTCCAGGGCATTATCCACTATGCTACCTAGCTACCCTGATTAGTTATTATATGAGTAATTCAGGGGAAAAAAACTAAAATAATCCTCTAACTACAATATCTAAATTGCACTTTAATAATTTCACTGAACTTTGTCAGACATAAGTAAATATACAGATTTAAGTCATCATGAAATATAAATGGTATTGGTTCCAACTTATTTTGAGGACTAAACTGAAAAAAAAGACTAGTTTAGGACAGGAACCAGAGCCAAAGATATTTTCATACTCAGGACAACTTTCGCAAATACACCCAAGGTAGGCAGCCTTAAATAAGTCATCAAATCAACTTTTTAAAATAAATTCAATTGTGCAGTAGAGAGACCCTAGTAAATAAGAACACAGATGGGGAGCCATCAGCAAATACCATAGAACAACTTGAAACCATTGTTGGGCAATCTATAATAAGACAAGAGAGGTATTTCACCTGATTTGTAGCTACCAGTGGAAGGCCACCTTCTGGTAGCTTCTTATTTAATTATTTTTGGTAAGCTCAGCAGTTTCTTCACTGATGGAGTTTAAGTGCTATGAGTGCCCTCTTAGCTTCAGTACCCTTATAGGTTTACTCTAGTTAGGGCTTTAACAGGGACCTCATCTTAAACCACTTTACTTTTGAGGGAGTATGTCTAAGACACTACTCAAAATTGTATTGGCATTATAAATACTTATTAATTTGTTAATGTTGACATTCTTGCAATTTTCTGGAGATTGACAATGTGATGTAGTGGAAAGAGTACTGGATTTTGAGTCAAAAGACCTGGATTAAAATCCTAGTTCTGAATCTTCCTACGTATGTGGTTTAACCTCTCTGGGTATCAGTTTTCTCCTCTGTAAAATGAAGGTATTTGACTAGGTAGTATCTAATAATAGTGGAATTTGAGGAAGATTATCCTGGGAACTGGTTATGGAATTGTAATTGGCAGGAAGAGAGAGGCTAGAAAGAGCAGATAGGTTGAAGTAATAGTAGATCAAGCGCAAACGTGTGAGAGCTTAGAGTGAAAATAAAAAATAATATCAAAGAGACACTTGATGGGGATATGTCAGAAGAACTAGATCACTGATTAGATATGAGATTCCTAGAGATGCTCTGAGCCTTAGAGAGTTGGATAATGTGGTTTTATTGTTCAGTTCTGACTGTCACATAGGAACATTAGGAAGGATTTCTTTTTTGGAGAGGAAGATATCTTTTTATAGAGGAAGCTTTGCATTAAAAAAAAAAAGAAACTTGTTAAACTTTGGTCCAAAGGTAGGTTTGGTTTCAGAAGATAATAGGTGAAAAATACTCAACTCATTTCATTTAAAATATATATTATAAATATATATATACACATGTATTTAATATTCAATTTTTAAATTTTTAAGTTCAAAATTATCTTTGTTCTGCTTGTCCCTCCCTTACCCCTTTGAGAAGACAGCAATATGATATCAGTTATATATGTGAAGTCATGCAAAACATAGTTCTATATTAGCTATGTTACAAAACAAAAATACACACCAAACAAGATATATAAACAAAGTATAAAAAGTATGCTTCAATCTGCATTCAGAGTTCATCACTTCTTTCTCTGGAGATGGATAGCATTTGTCATCTTCAGCCACTTGGAATTGTCTTAGATCAGTGTCTTAGAGTAGATAAGCCTTCCACAGCTCATCATCATTACAATATTGATTTTAGGGGTGGAACCAAGATGGTGAAGAAAAGGCAAGGACTCGCCTGAACTCTGCCAAATTCCCCTCTAAAGAACTTTAAGTAATGCCTCAAAACTAATCCTGGAGGAGAAGAACCCCACAAAAAGACTGGATGACACAATTTTCTAGCCCAAAACAACTTAAAACATCAGAAGAAAAGGTCTGCCACACCAGGATGAGAGTGGCATGCAGTCCAGCCAAGGCTGTGCCAGCAGTCTGCACCCTAGCAAATCAGCAGAAGGCTTTGGGAGTGACTTAATTAGCTGTGGCAGCAGCAGACTCTGGAGCTCTCAGCCCACAGACAGTAAAGGGGTAAGACAACTGGTCAGAAAGAGATTATAGGAGTCTCTTTACTGGTACTTGGTATAGGACTCTGTTGCATTGTCCATACAGCAATCCATGTCATAATCCTGGTTCACAGCCCCAAGGTAAAGAGGAACACTAACATACCAGAGCTTGGGGCTACAGGAGAGTGGGGTCCTTGAACACAGTTCTGGGATGGAAAAGAGTCCTTGTGGTCACTCATAGACCAGAGAGAATGCCAGGAGAGTAGTAAACACCTCTCCTTAGATCATACCATCTTAGAAGAACTGAAAACCTACAGACACCGCCCCCCCCCAGAACTACCTCTGAAATCAGGTGCACAAAAAACCTGAAGTTTGGGACAATGCCTTCTCAATTCTAGGACCAGAGCCCAACTTTAACATCAATTTAAAAATTAAGAAATAGGCTGGAAAATGAGCAAACAAAACATCAAAAAATAATAATAATAAAAAAAAGAATCCTGACCATTGTGACAGGGAGGTTCAAAACACAAACTCAGAAGAAGAAAACAACATCAAAACTGCTACATCCAAAGCCTCAAATTAAAAAATGTGAATTGGTCTCAGGTTCAAAAAGAACACCTGGAAGAGCTCCAAATGGATTAAAAAATAAGAAAGGTAGAGTAAAAATGGGGAAAAGAAATGAGAGGAGTGCAAGAAAATCATGAAAAAAGGTCAACAGCTTGTTAAAGGAAGCACATAAAAATACTAAGAAAATAACACCTTAAAAATAAACTAAGCAGAATGGTAAAAGAAGCATGAAAATCAAAGTGAAAAGTGTCTTAAAAAGCAGAATTAGCCAAATGGAAAAAGTTATACAAAAATTCACTGAATAAGAGAACTCCTTAAAAAGTAGAATTGGACAGGTAGAAAATGATTCCTTAAATTCCTTAAATTATTTCCTTAAAAATTAGAATTGGTCAAGGGAAAGCTAATGATTCCATGAGACATCAAAAAACAATACAACAAAATCAAAAGAAGGAAAAAATAGAAGAAAATGTAAAGTATCTCATTGGACAAACAACTGACCCAAAAAATAGATCAAAGAAACATCATTTAAGAATTATTGAACTCC
Source organism: Vombatus ursinus (assembly GCF_900497805.2). NCBI lineage: Eukaryota > Metazoa > Chordata > Mammalia > Diprotodontia > Vombatidae > Vombatus > Vombatus ursinus. The sequence goes on from NW_020954608.1 coordinate 19,726,961, forward strand.
CTGAAAGCCATGATCAGAAAAAGAGCCTAGATATCATCTTTCAAGAAATTATTAAGGAAAATTGTTCTGATATTCTAGAACCAGAGGATAAAATAGAAGTAGAAAGAATCCACTGATCACCTCCAAAATGAAAACTCTCGGGAATATTACAACCATATTCCAGAGCTCCCTGGTCAAAGAGAAAATATTGCAAGCAGCCAGGAAGAAATAATTCAAATATTGTGGAACCACAGTCAAGGTAACAGTTAGCAGCTTCCACATTAAAGGATCGAGATGACTTGAAATATGATATTCTGGAGGGCAAAGGAGCTAGGTTATATCCAAGAATCATCTATCCAGCAAAACTAAACATAATCCTTCAGGGAGAAAATGGATATTTAATGTAATAGAAAAATTTCAAACATTCCTGATGAAAAGACCAGAGCTCAAAAGAAATTTTGACTTTCAAATACAAGACTCAAGAGAAACATTAAAAAGGTAAACAGGAATGCAAAATCATAAGGGATTCAGTAAGGTTAAACTGTTTACATTCTGCATGGGAAGATAATTCTTGTAACTCCTAAGAACTTTCATTATTAAGGCAGTTGGAAGGAGTATACATAAACACGAGGGCATGGGTATGAGTTGAATAGGATGGGATGATATACATATATATACATATATATACACATATATACATACATGTATATATATGTATATATATGTGTGTATATATATATACAGAGAGAGAGAGAGAGAGAGAGATAATTAAAGAGTGAGAAAAAGGAATGCACTGGGAGAAGGGGAAAGGGGAGAGGTAAAATGGAGTACATTATTTCACATGAAAGACCTTTTACAATGGAGGGGAAGTTGGGGGAGGTGAGGGGAGAGTTATTGAATATACTCTGATTGGAACTGGCTCAAAGAGGGAATAACATAACAGTTTGGTACAGAAATGTATTTTACCATTTAGGAAAGTAGAAGAGGAAGAAGATAGGACAAGGAGGGGTTGCTGATAGAAGGGAGAGTAGACGGGGAGAGGAGGCAGTCAGAAGCAAAGATGCAGAGAGAGAGAGGGAGAGAGAGACAGAGAGAGGAGGGGGAGGGAGAGGGAGGGAGGGAGGAAAGGAAGGAAAGAGAGGGGAGGAGAGTAGGATAAATGGGGAAAATAGGATGGTAGGAAAACATAGCAGTGGAAAAAATTTTATCAATTTTCTCTAATAAAGGCCTCATTTCTCAAACATATAGAGATCTGGGTCAAATTTATAAAAATAAGACCCATTTCCCAAATGTTAAATGTTCAAAGGATATGAATAGGCAGTTTTCAGATGAAGTAATCAAAGCTATCTATATAGTTATATTAAAAAAATGCTCTAAATCACAGATGAAAATTAAAAGAATCTGTACTACCACCACATACTTATCAGATTGGCTAACATGACAGAAAAGAAAAATGCCAAATGTTGAAAAAGGATGTGGAAAAATTGAGACACAATATACTGTTAGTGGAGTTGTGAACTGACTCAACTGTTCTGTTGAGCAATTTGGAACTCTATCTAAAGGGCTATAAAACCCTGCACATACCCTCTGACCCAGCAATACCATTACAATCTGTATCCCAAAGAGAAAAAAAGACAAAAAGGAAAAGGACCCACATGTACAAAAATATTTATAGCAGTTCTTTTACTTGTGGCAAAGAAATAGAAATTGAGGGGATGCCTATCAAATGAGGAATGGCTGAACAAGTTGTGGTTTAGGATTATGGTGTTTTGCTATGAGAAATAACAAGTAGGATGCTCTCAAAGAAGAACCTGGAAAGACTTATATGAAATGATGCAAAGTAAAATGAGTAGAACCTAGAGACTGTTATACACAATACTAGCAATATTGTACAGTGATCAGTTGGGAATGACTTAGCTATTCTCAGCTATCCAAGATAATTCCAAAGGACAGAATAAAAATATTGTCCATCTCCAGAGAAATTATGACATCTGAATGCAGATCAAGGCATACTTTTTTAAAAAAAATTTATTAATTTTTCTTTTTTTGGTCTGTTTTCTTTGAAATATAGAAATATGTTTTGTGTGACAGTACAAGTATAACCTATGTAAAATTGCTTGCTCTCTCAATGAGGGGAGAAGGTAGGGTGAGAGGAAGACCATTTGGAACTAAATTTTTAAATGAATGTTAAACATTCTTTATACATATAACTGGAAAAAGTAAAATATTAATTAGAAAAGTAAAAAAAATTGCTTTTACTGTGTACAGTGTTTTGATTCAGCTCACTTCATTTTGTATCAGTTCATGTAAGTCTTCCAAGGTTTCTCTGAAGCCATCCTGCTCATCATTTCTTAAAGTACAATAGTATTCCATCACAATCATATGTCACAACTTGTTCATCCATTTTCCAGTTGATTGGCATTCCTTCATTTTCCAAGTCTTTGTCATCAGAAAAAGAGCTGCTATAAATGTTTTTGTACATATACATCCTTTCCCCCTTTTTTATTTCTTTGGGATACAGATCTAGTAGTGATATTTCTGGGTCAAATGGTATGCACAGTTTTATTGCCTTTTGGGCATAGTTCTAAATTGGTCTTTAGAATGACTGGACCAGCTCACAACTTCACCAACAGTGTATTACCACTCCAATTTTTCCACATCCCCTCCAACATTCATCATTTTCCTTTTCTGTTATGTTAGCCAATCTGATAGGTATGAGGTGGTACCTCAGAGTTGTTTTAACCTGCATTTCTCTAATCAATAAATTTAGAGCACTTTTCCACATAACTATATATAGTTTAGATTTCTTCTTCTGAAAATTTCCTGTGCATATCCTTTGACCATTTATCAATTGGAGAATGGCTTGTAGTTGTATAAATTTGGCCCAATTATCTATCTGTTTGAGAAATGATGCCTTTATCAGAGAAACTTGCTGTAAAATATTTCCCCATTTTCCTGCATTCCATTTAATTTTGGCTGCAATGGTTTTGTTTGTGCAACCACTTTTTAATTTTATGTAATCAAAATTATCCATTTTACTTCCTAGGATGCTCTCTGTCTCTAGTTTGGTCATAAACTCTTCCCTTATCCATAGATCTTACAGGTAATTTTTCTATCAGTAAGTGATTGGTGGATTCTTTTCACTTCTATCTTACCCTTTAGTTCTAGGATATCAAGGCAGTTTTCCTTTATAATTGCTTGATATATAATGCCTAGGCTCTTTCTTTGCTCATGACTTTTAGGCAGCCAATAATCATAAACTATATTTTTTTTTATTAAGTGTCTACTACATACAAGGGATATTAGGGATACAAAATGAAACAGTCTCTGCCTTCCAGGAACATACACTCCTGTTATATGCATATGTTAGTAAATATAAAGTAACTTGAAAAATAAGAAGTACTAACTGGGGGCATCAGTGAAGGCTTCGTGTAGGAGGTGTCACATCAATTGCTTCTTGAAGACAAGAATTTTGAGAGGCAGGGATGATGCTGCAGTGCTTTCCAGGTATGGTGAATAACTTGTGGGAATGCAGATGTCAAATCTAGGGAATAACTAGTAGTCCAATATGATTGAAACATAAAATTCATGAAAGAGTATTATGAAATGAGTATGAAAGGATAAACCGGAGACAAATTGTAGAGATCCTAAATGTCAAGCTAAAGAATTTGTATTCTTATTATATAAATGATTGAGAGCCATTGAAGGGACATGTTTAAACCTGTGTGTAAGGAAGATTATTTTGACCACTATGTGGAAGATAGATTGGAGATTAGAAGCAAGAACACCAAATAGGAGTCTATTATGTAGTCTAAGTGAGAGGTGGTGAGGAGTTGGCCTGGGATTGTGTCTGAGTGGAGAGGAGACATATTCAATATGTCATAAATGTAAAATTGAAAAGATGTGGATTAGGATTTGGTGGATGAGGGAGAGAAAAATCTAGAATGACTCTGAAGCTATGAATTTGAACTGAGAAGATAATGGTACCTTTAGCAGAAATAGGAATTTGTCAGAAAAATGGAGTGGGAATGGGGGTAGGGATAAGAAGTTACATTTTAGATATGATGAGTTTGAGATTCAGAACATTTCAGTTATTCTGAAGATCAGGAGCAGAAAGAAAGAATACTTACATTTGTGAATTATCTGCATAGAGATAATACTTGAATATAGAAGTTAACAAAATCTCCAAGACAGCACATTTAAAGAGAGAAGAGGGCTCAGGACAGAACCTTGACAATAGCTATGATAAGAAGGCAGGAGGTAGAATGCTTTATTTCTGGAATTTCAATCTACACCAACCTGGTCACCAAATTTGCATGTGGAATAAAATATCAATAAGTGATGTTAACTATGTGTTATTGAATTTTTCAAAATTCATGTAAAATGAATATGAAATCCAATCTCTCTTCTCTATCACCACAAATTGCAACATACTCCCAATGTTTTCCCTTTTAGTAAAGAAAAGAAAAATCCTTCTAACCAATTTATTGAGCAACAATATTGTGCAATTCCTCAATGCACAGCAGATGGCACATTTGCACATAAGTAATGAGTGTCCTGCTGTTGACGCATGATGTTTTAGCAAGAACTGATGCGATACTTTTTTTTCTCCCCTTCCTTTCAGTGTTATGACATCAATTCTCCAGGAAAGAAAACCAGCTGGGAAAATGTTCAACCAGCATAATCTAAACTATATTAGGTTCCATAAACTAAACTCCCTCATCTTTAGTAACTAAAAGCACAGTTTTGCTTTAAAAAAAAAATTCTTTTGAATACCCACATTCAACCATATGAATTTACTAACACTTTAAATTCCACATTTTCTATCTTATCCAGCTGCATGATCTATGTGTGCCCAATAAAATATCTCAAAATAACTACATCCACTAATTCAGACTTAAGCAACAAAATTAAAGAAAGCCCTAAAATAGTCAACTTTGAGTAAGAGATGCTTACACATACCAAAGTTGTAAATTGTAGCACAGATAGTCTACTTTGAACAGCCTTTCAAATTGTCAGTAAACTATAAAATTGTATTTGAATTTAATCAGTATTCATCACTAAAATTTCTATAATTTATAAGCCAACTCTTTTAAAAATAAAAATATATGAAACAATTGTATTTTGCTACTAACGGGAGTTTATAGTGAACCATTTTTAAATGATTCTAATACACTGATATGTAGTTTTGACCAAAAGTGTCATATTGACATAAAAAATTCCAGATCTTTCCAAACTTCAAAAGATAAGGATTTTAGTATTGTACTCCCCAACTCTCCAGCTCCAGTTACTTAAAATAATGTGATCAGTGTTCAGCAGTGGAGAGGACACTAGTCTTGAAGTTGGAAGAATTCTAGGTTTAAAACCCATCTCTAATACTTATTGGTTCTGTGACCATTTAACCTCTGAGCCCAAGTTTTTTCATCTGTAAAAGGAGAATGAGATTACCTATTCCTACTTCATAGGGTAATTAGAGGGATCAAGTGAAATGTAAGTTTGTAAACAGTTTTGAAAATTTTAAATTCCTAAAGTAAATGCCAGATATTATTAATAACTTTAAGTATATTAAAATTATAAGTACAAAGGCAGGGTCAATCAATATTTATGCAATCACATCACTCCAGTCCAATTAAAGATAAAAGCCTCAATTAATCAATCAACTGTTGGCTTTAGATAATGCGTCAAAGGTTTTTTGAACTGCAATGATGTTTGAATAGGCCAAGCAATCTTGACCATACCCAAGGAATCATCTATAAATTATCAAGCTGGTTAAAACTGGATACAATAAAGAAGGTGCAGCAAGTATGATATTCCAATAAACCTTCTGAAAAGGAACTAATTAGTGGAGTGGGGGAGTGGAAAGGAGGACAGGCCTCATTTCTGGTTTCCTTTCTTTCCACTTTCTTTTCTTAAAAGAGGACCTTACAAGCTTCAAAAGATCCAAAGGATTTTGGACTTCACATCTTCCCATCAGCATCCTAGCATCACCTCCCCTCCCCCAGGACAACAGCCTGGCAGCGGAGTCAGCATTAGGAGCCAAGGACAGATTGGATACAGATTCCCCATGCTCAAGAGTAACTTCTTGAAAACCTCACAAATGAAAGAAAAAAAACTTCCAGAAACCAGGAACTGTGAGTTATCTCTGCCACTTGTACTCTCTATGCTTACACATATTTAGAACAAACATTTTTAACTTTTTGTTAATATAGTTTTTATTTGTTTTGGCTTTTAGAAGTCAATAGGATGTTCTGAGTGAAGAAACAGGACCTTTCCATTACAAATACTAAACATCTTCAAAACTGGCTCCCCAGGGCTCCACATCAATATTCAGTAGGCAGAACAGTCTACGTACCCCAGTGACTAGGGCTCCCATTGGTCAGTCCCCCATTACATTCCAACCAATACAAGAGTGTCCATATGAATCCCTTATGTGAAAGAAAAGAGAATGGGTTGAGCTCTCAGAAAGATAAGATTTGCAGTATATTAGAGGGAGTTTGTTTGGTGAATGTGAATTAGGAATCTCTTTAAGGTATATATCTATAATAAGCAAGGATGTGTATGGAAGAGTAACAAAGCAGACTGAGGAGGGAATTTTATACTAAGGAGATAAAAAATTAGTTTAAAAAATGAAGTAGAATAGATTTTCTAAAACAAATTATATCTATATATATGTGTGTGTATTTTATATATACATGTATGTATGTGTGTATATATATGCATATATATGTATATATACTCACACACACATACATATATATACTCATTGGTCAACCCTGAAGGGCAAAAAATTACACAGTACAGTGTTGCTGTAAGTATTTAGGACTTTTCTGATATATAATGTTGAAAATGTTGAAATCATCATGTACTACAGTTTGAACCAGGGATTTGGATCTGGGGTTGGAAAAAAATGAAGCTCCAGAAAACCTGAAAGAGAATTTTGGGAAATTTATGTACATATATTTCTGTGCATGGCTAGAGTAGTGAGAGATGAATAGCCAGAGTGCCATTCTCTTGCAATGTTGGGAAAAATTAAGTAAGATTTCTAGCATGCTGGGTAGACCGCCCCCCTCCCATGGTGAACTTTTGGGAAGATATGTTTCATTGGCCAAAGGGATAGACAGGGATAGATGAGTTTCAATCTATATCACCGGAGGAAAGTCCCCAAAACAATGAGGTAAACATTAATTTCAGTAAATTTCTTTTGGATTTTGAGGTGAATTATTAAATGGTACAATGACAAATGTAAGATTATAAACTTCTTTTTATTAATAAATACTATTAAGTTCAGATATATTATTATATTTAATTAAACATAAAATAAGATGTGTTATATGCCATCTCTGATCAAAATCTAAATTTGAAATGACAAACTTTTTTTTTCAGGATATAATCTAATATTGAAATAATTCCTTGTCATTGAAATGGCTGGGCACTTATAGTTTTGGCAATATTAGTCCTTCAAATGAGTAAAACTGCTGGTTTTTCAAAAATTTTTCTAAATTGTAGAAAAATAACTTTAATTTAGGTCATATTTTATTAAATTTTTTTATTTTACCTTTTAAGAAATTTATAAAGTATCTTTATCTCTGTATTTTATATTGGAATTTGGTTGACAATTTATTACAAGTACCTTGGCAACAATTTTAAAATATCAATTAATTAAAACACAAAAATCTTGAGAAATAAGGAGCAAAAATATCTTTTACACATTTACAGAGAAAGAAACTGAAACCCAGAATGTTAATTATTTGCCCAAGGCAACAGATTATGCTGAGAAGAATAAGAGGATAGTAACATTTCTATATTGAAGGGCTAGATAAAGATCGTATTACTTTCTAATTACAAAGTATGCAAACTATACTGTTTATCAATGTCTGTATCCCAGGTGAAAATTTAGCCTCAATAGATTTCTTTCAAGAATTAAAACCAAAATATCCAAATACTGTGATTAATTGAAATAAAAGACAGAAAGCATCTAGGTAAAATATTTTATTATTAATTATAACAATATGATAAACAAGGTTACAAAAATAACTTTATTAACTAATAATGATGCCATTAATTACAGAAAATTTATAATACAAGTCATAACCACAGTGTTCCCTTGTTTGGGTAAGCTTCCAGCTATACCCATTCAATAGGCAGCATTATTATTTTCCTATTTACATGCAAGACAAATGGTCATAACATCCACAGTATTCCACTTATGGGTTCTCAAAGACAAACACTTTCTGTGCAAATGGAAATATGCCTATTTAAAAGGTACACTGTCAAGACTTTAGGGTCCAAAAGGTTTCTCATGGCTTACATTTCCTTTTTGAAATTCTAAGGGTTATACTTATTTTTAAAGATTGAAAATTAACTTTGGTTTTGAACTGTCTCATGAAAAAATACATACAAAGGCACAAGTTGTTTCTTTAACATGAAACTCCCCTTCTCTCAAATAAGTTATTTACAAAATATACTGAATAATTTATCTTCAAAATGGCTACCTTCAAAAACTACAAGACCTATGATGGAGTTTTGGATGCATCCTGTCATTAGGGTGTATAATAATGTAGTGTCCTATATTCTCTCTGACAACATCATTTCTTCATCATGAATATAATGATTCTTCTCTAAAAGCAAATTGCACAGAAATATCAGGGAAATACTGGATATAAACCTAATTTTGAACAGATAAAGTGTTTTCATTTCTTGACAGTGTTCCTTTTAAAGAAAAAGCTGTGGCTATAACATTCACTTTGTACAGTACCATTGGTACCAACAAGAAATATTCACAGGAATAAGTGAAATACAACTTTGCTATCACATCATTATTCTTCTCTTTTCTTGCCCTCCAGTGTCTCATGTTCCTCCTTATATCTCGAAATCACTTGAACACTTGGATAGCAAGCCCTAGCCTGTTATAGAGATTTGACTCCCTATAAACCATTTTACTGAGGCACTGCCACAGAAAACAGGTAAAAAAAAATCCCTACACATCATATAATAACACTTCCCCCCAATAAAAGTATATAAAAAGGTTGTGTGCCTCCTGCCCAGCAGAAGGATAATAACATATTTTAGGTTTTTTAACATTATTCTTAGTAGAACAGAACACTTACAAATACACCAGTTAGGAAATATCCATTTTTTAAAATTGTCAAAACAGAAAATGATTGCAGTCTTTTAATCTAAGAAGTCTTTCTCTTGATAACTCAAAATAATGTTTCATCCTAATTAATTTATTTCCTTTTTTTCCCAAAAAGATCTTAGAGTTGCAAGGAAAATATATAAATTTTATTAGTGTTATTCTTTATTCAAGATGAAAAACATTAATCACAAAATAGATTTTTATGTATTTTACCAAAAACTATCAATGTGATTACACATTATCATACTAGTTAAAAGTGACTTGGTCTCTTGTCCTTTCTCTCTCTCTCTCTCTCTCTCTCTCTCTCTCTCTTGCTCTCTCTCTCTCTCTCTCTCTCTCTTTAAATTCTTATTATACTTTCCAGAGTTCACTTTAAAACAAATGTAAGTTTTCTAAGAATTAGACCAAGTTATCAAATTACTCCAATTTTTTTTGAGGGGGGGGTCAGTTTTTGAGAATAAAGAATACATATTTTTAAAGGGATAGAGTTGTGTCTTATGTCTCTAGGTACGTCTATCTACTTTACCTATCTATTCATTTTCCCATTCATGGGAATGTATAATAAATGACAGTGAAGTGTTTGTTTTTCAAAGATATAGGGAAAAGTTCTTTTTAAAGTATCTAGGCACTGTGTAAAACTTTTTTAAAAATAGTCTTTCATATGTGAGCTACAAACAATGACACTGAGACCATGACTATATTAAGGATATGCATTTGAACATATATGTCTTCTTTCCAACATACTGCATTTTGCCTGGTTAAAATGGTGATCAGTAAAAGAGAATGAAGTCAAACCAAGAGATTTGGGATGGATTCATCTTGCTTTATAGATAACTCCCTGAAAGCACTGTCTGCTTATTCTTTTCTTGAAGGATCTCGACTACCACATCTCTCTAGGTTCTAGCATCCTTCATTGAATGGTTTATCTCACAACCAGGTTTTCTTTCTTTTTTACTGGTTCCTACCCCAAACACTTCAGTATAATTTCAAAGAGGGTTATGTTAAAGACTAGAGAGTGTGAAAGCATCTGGGACCTAGTTGTGGTTCTAGGTTTTAAGAGAGATAGAGACAGAAAGACACACACAGAAAAAGAGAGACAGAGGCAAAGACAAAGAAAGTCAAAGAGACAGAGGGAAAGAAATATGGACAGATACAAGCACAGAGAAAGACATAGAGATAGAGAGAGAGCAATTCAATTTCATAGGGATTGTATCCTGCCAGGACCAAATGAGTAAATAACTATAGCTCCCAATGATCTCAAATTCTGAAGGATTTTTTGTTATGTTTGTGAGAAACTTGCCACATTATTCCTTTTCATAATGGACTGCAATCAATAAGACAGAATTCAGACACTGTGTTTCCAAACAAAATCTCTACATGAAGAGCCAGGTCAAAAGACCTTGTTGGTCTTCTTTATTAAAAACTAAGTAAAAATTTCATCAAAAATCTCTTGTAGCTTTTGAACAGATCAATTCACAGTGAACTTGATGCAATGCCATACTAGAATGATCCCATTTCATCGTTAAAGATGGCTTCCTGTATAATTTTGTTCTTTCCTCCTCTAAATAGATTTTTCTTTATGGGATCATAGTCTTAGAGCTAGGAGGAATAAAGAGGTCAGCTTTTCCAATTCCATTATTTTACATATCAGGCACTGGAACCCAGAGAGAGATTAAGAGGGCCACCATTAACACATATTATAAATGGCATAAAAAAATTTGAACCAGGGTCTTCTGCCTCAAAACCCATGATTTTATCACAACATATTGGATCAGGAGAAGGATTTTCCATACAATTTTAATAAGTCCACATTGAGGGGCTACTTATAGAGTAGAGCTATGTGATTAAAATATTTTCAATACCAATCAAATTATTTCAATAGCTGTTCTTAAGTAATCTTGGTATTCATCTGGCACTATGAGTTTTTAAAAGAATTAACTTGACTTATTGTTTAAATATAAGAAAAGGAATAATTTATTTAGAGCATCTTTTAATCAAAGAAAGAAAGTTTTTCCTCTTAATTTGTGTATCTACATAGAATCTAAAAGATTCTTTAGGCAGAGAATATAAGTAACTTGCATAAATAAATGGACTTGAATTGAGTGGGGAAAGATTATATGGATATCCATTCTACAAAATCACCAACAAAGCACCTAACATGCTAAGAGTTGGCAAATACCATAGAATAGGACTTCTTAGTCTTCAGTAGGTTATGATTGCAGAGATGCCTATCAACTTTTAGTAGTGCTAACACACTGCATTATTTGAACAAAAACTAAGTTAATTTCTTTTATTTTTGGCACTCTTCTGTATTCCTTCTTCTCTAGCATTGAGAAACTGCTATACTGCTTGACAAGAAACCAGAATTACATGGTTCCAAAATAGTGAGGACCGTGAACTACATGCCATGACTCTGTGTGTGTGTGTGTGTATGTGCCTGTGCATGAGCGTGTGCAGGCATGAAAGCAATGAGAATGGTTATCTTAAATGATATAATGGAATGTAATTTAAAGGAACTCTTTAAAAATGAGGATAATATATAGTGGTGATGAGTTTGACATAACATTATTTTTAAATTGTGATTTATTATTAAGGTACTAAACTTGGAAAGTGGCATAGGGAATTTAATTGATGTGTTTCCTTAAAAATCTTTTATCATCTAGCAATAATAACTTTGTAATTTTTTTTACCCATTCAAGTATCTTCAGGAGATATGTTACTATACTTGCACATACCTTAATTCACTTCAACATTTATAAAATAACACTGACAGACAGAATGACAGAAAACACTCATTATATCAATGAGTATCTTAATAAACTTGACAGTCAAGTAGGGTGTTTTTTTTTTTTTTAGGATTTTTATATGTGACATTTTCGTTTCATGCGCTCTGTAAGAGGAGCTATAGTGGTTGGAGGCTCCAGCCGCATTTATTTCAACTATGACTGAGGTACCTTGTAAGTCAATATGATTTTGTGAATCCATTTTGCATAATAAGCTACTCGAACAAAAATCCCAGGGCGGTTTGGAATGGCACAGCCACGACCAGGTACAATAACACCAATGACCATTCTCATTTTATGTTGTTCACAAACCAGTGGGCCACCATAATCTCCCTAGGAAAAGGACATGCATAGCAAATAGCATTATTCTAGAGATAAAAAGATAATTCTTTATAATTTAGTACAATCCATTATAATCATATGAGGTTATACACAAGCATTTATTTTTAATCCCATACAAACAAAATTAAAATTAATTCTATCTTCTAACAGGAAAGTGTGCACTGAATGGAAGTTTCAAAAGCAGGAGGCATGTTCAAGGGTTAGGGAATAATCTTATTTAAGGGGGATACATTTGGTGGTGAGGGAATGGCAAGATATTAGGATCTGCCTAACCTTAGTTTTAGGTTTTCTTCCAGTTGAGATGTCATTCCTTTTACTTGGCAAATGCTCATAAGATTTCTACTAATGTGATCAGGCATGGTTTATCTCTTGTTTTATGTTTGGGGGAAAGGGGACAAAGAGTACAAACAATTACTCTGAATAATACCATTACACAAAGCCTTTAATACCTTATAATCACAACATATCATAATATTGCAAAGCCTATAGAAATGCCATTCAGTCATCCCTATATCCTATGGAACTAATTTCCCTTTGTAATTTTAGTTTCATAATGTCATGTTTTTATGGAGTCATTTAAGGTAATGAGATGGACTGTTCTGGTATAATAATATAGTATACTTAGTACAGACTTTTTATTTTTTTAATATGAGAAAAATACAAAGGAAATACACTGGAGAACATAATTCCTATTATACATTCTAGATTTATAGATCTTTTTACCTCACATGGTCCTGTTCCTATTTTTTCAGTCCCAGCACAGATTTCAGATTCATTCAGTGTGATCTTCCCTTGGTGATATTGACTACATTTCTCATTTCCCATGATAAATAAGTGTGCTACACGAAGGAGACCATCAAAGTTGATTACTTAAATAAAAAAAAAATTAAAATCAGTTATAAGTAGAGAAATAATATAGTATTTAAATAGAAGTCCTATTTAAATAAGCAACATAGCATTTTAATTGAAAGTTAAATATCTTACATCCAGTGTATCCCCATCCATATACACTACAAGTGGTCTTTTCAGGAATTGTGCACCCATAATTAGGTAAATCAATTGTACTAACAAAGTCATCCAGTACTGCAGGTCTGAAAAAAAAAAGTCAACACACTTGATTTTACTCAACATTTTTAGAGGTTTTTCCACAGAGGAAGGCAAAGGTATACATCTGCATTATGACCCATCAACTTCTTTCTATGTTAAGAAAAAATAATATATCTTCAAAATAATCTTCAAATTTTAGGTACTAACCTTGCAAGTTTTAGTAGAACCAAGTCTGATCCTTCAGGTCCATATACTAACTGAGAGATATTTCGAACTTGTTTGTGTTTCTCTTCTCCTCTTCCGTGAACATCATGGATTCCAAGCCAAGCTTCGTAGTCCTTCAAATCTTTAGTTCTAAATAAAATATTGAAATGTAACATATAATTTTAGTATAACTTTGGTGGTTATGTTTTTACTTTATATGTGTGTGTTCTTCTTGGTCTATTTGCATAATACAGCAAAAATCAAATGCAATTCAGAATGGCTGTAGTCTACAAATAACAGCATGGAGGACAACACATTTGTAGGTAGAGATCCTGATTAAGCACAGTTATACAAAGACAGTCCGTAGAGTAGCTCAAATTATATGTTTCCTACAAATCCCTATAGCCTGCAGTATAGTGAAATTTAAATTCAAGCTCTACCACTTACTTCTATCTAGTCAGAATTCATTTCTGGGCCTCATCTCCTACTTCTGTAAAATTAGGAGCCTGGGCCAAATTATAGGTAAGGTCTTTTCCAGCTCTACATCTTATCTGTGTGTTAGGGGATGTGCCACTTATGCACCAAAGTGGGCATAGAAGTGCTTTGTGAATTCTGTATCTTTAAAATACTTGGGTTCAAATCCCCACCTCTGACACAACCTGGTTCTATGAGACTTTGGGCAAGTCACTGAACCCCTCAATGTTCTAAGCAGCTATTTCAGAAAAGTTTCAGATACGTGTTAGTCTAAGAATTTTCCTCACCATGGCTAACCTCCACCAATTTAAACATGTCTAAAAAAATCAATTTTGATAAATTTAAATTTGCAATGAAAATAAAACACTGACAAAGATATTTACTAGTTCCAAAAACAAAAGAAAAAGAATCATGTCTAGTAAGAAGTAGGTGAGGTGGAAGATTTCTTAAGGCATATAATATACTGTGTCTCTCCCCTTCCTGAGGTTGATTTTCATAGGAATTTATTTGAAGGATAATGCATATGCAGATTTACAAATGCCAAATGAAATGAAGCCAAGAGCAGTCTGTGGATTAAAATATAAATAAGAGTAGTAAATCATGTACTGTCTCCTTGATTTATATCTCCAAGCAATAAATGTACATGAATGGAATTAATAGCAAAATAAAAACTAACAAAATCAAAATTATTCTAAATTAATATTTAATTTTATAGATATCTTACCGAGAAGGGAAACATTGTCTTGCAGTTAAAACCCAGCTTTCTTTTATTAATGAACCTCCACAGATATGCCTATTTCTGTGAGGAAAACAATAAGAAAATGTAACAAGTAACATAACAAGTTTGATTCAACAGACATTTATTAAAGCACATGCTAAAAGCAGTAAATTGTCACACCCTTTCCAGTAGGAATGAGAGGAGTAATATGTTTATCATTCCCAGTACAAGAGAAGATGTGAAAGCCGGATGAAAAGGGCCAGAGGGCAAGGTGCCTTGGTGGATGGCAAGATGGACTATGAAATATAGTCTAGCCCAGGTTGGATATAAAGGGCTGAGGTGAGTTTGCACTCAACCACCAATCAGACAAATTCAGATTTTACTTATTTCTGAATAGACATTTCTTGATAACAGAATTGGTCTTTATCTTCAATATTTTGTATTACATGATTTTCTAATTTCATTATGCTTATCTCTAATTACATTGCTTCTACTGTATAAAGTATATGTAAACATTATCTGTGTATATATGTACAAATTGCATAGTTGTAACATACAATGCAATCTAAATAATATGTACTAAAATGAGGAATCAGAATTTAGATAATATAACATAAAAAAGAAATAAAAATGAGGGTGAAAATTCCAAGAATGCTTTATTTAGCCTTGAGTATGGTCTATGGTAGCAACTAGTAGAATGTTAGCTCCTTGAGGGCAGGGGCTGTTTTTAGGATTTTAAAAAATATCAAAAAATTATTGATTTTTTTTCTTTTACAACACCATAATTTCCAAATGTATCCATTTTCTTCCCCTATTTTAGGGGAGAAAGAAAAGAGGAAAGCAATTCGGCAAAACTAGTCAACATATTAATCTATTCTGACAATAAATGTAAAATTTTCCTACAATTTTCTCAACTTCTTCCAAAAAAAAAAAAAAAAGGAACATAAGTACATTTTCTCAGTTCTTCTTCAGGAACAATCTTGTTCATTATAATTGTAAAGTATAAAATGTTCAGTGTTGGTAGTGGTTGAGCTCTTCATTTACATTATTGTAAGCACAGTGATACAAGAACTATTTAAATGATAGAAAGACTGCTTTTCATTATGTCTTTGTAACTCCACACCTAGCCCAGTGCCTTGTTTATATTAGGCTTTTAATAAATATTTGATTAATAGAATTAAATGAATATTATTTTTAAAAAGGAGTCTAGAACTAAAAATATATCTCTCCTGGAAAATTACATAGCATCTACAGTTCTCCCTCCTCCTAATTTCTAATATTAGATTCTGATGGCTATTGTTTTTTTCTCAACCAGTTTGATTTATATAATGTTATAAAAATATGAACAAAATAGGCTCTCCACCCATTTTCCCTTATAAGATTAGTCTGCAACAGAATCATATTACACCATTCATCTTCTAGAGATAAATCCCTAAAACAAAGATATTTTAAATTCTGGATATACTATATGACATAAATGGATTTACAGTAACAAAACTGATATGCTCTAGAATGAATAATTGTGTAGATCATTTAGATGATAGGTTCTATATTGAGAATACACAAATATATAAATGTGTATGTATGTGTGTACATATATATATGTACATATATATGCATATATACCCACATGCACATACACACATACATACACACATATCGGGGCCAGTTATTCTTAGCATACATACATGTATGTATATTTTTTATATATGCTTATACATAATAGAAATGGAAGTTAGAGAAACTTTTAAAAATTAATAAACTGAATACATATTTAGGTATTCTGCCTGAAATATAATAATTACCTGTATTTCAAACTAACCATCCATCCCACATTTGTTTGTGTTGGGATTCCATTTACTACTCGTAACTGTTTTGTTTTTGCACAGGAAATGACAGGATCTAAAAATAGTCCCAAACATAGCATTTAAAAACAATACACATGTATGAAGTCCAAATATATGCATAGGTTATGTTCCAAAGTATCATTTGTAAATTGATTGCTTAAAACTGAGATTGCATTTTTTCATTTAAAAATACTGTTTACCAAATTGTAACCTATAATCTGTGTAACAGAAGTCTACTATTGATAGCACAACAGAACCTTATCACCATATGCAATAATGTTTTTTGAATGAATAAAATGAAATACCTGGAATTACAAGGGAGGCAAATTATATTGTAACATTTATCAAAATATTTAAAAAAAAGTCATAAAGCCCAAGTTAAGAACCTTTGATCTAAGACTCATCGGATAAACTCTAGATGATTTCGTTATTGATGAATTGATTTTGGTGATTCTAGCACTAGGAACGTTGCTGATGAGACTAATTCTGGAACTGAGGGGCTGATACCCCATTTAGTAACTCTAGAACTGGTGGCAGGTGTAGGGGAGGGTTTTGGAAGAATAGAAATGGGAGCAGTTGTGATGGCTTAAACTCCATTCCTTCCCCCCCCCTTCACCCTAATAAGTATCAGTCCTGTTTCTTATGCTCTCATTCTTAACCAATCTTAGAGTGAGGTAAGAAATAAAGGTTGGAGTAAAGAGGAAGGGCTGTCCCAACTAATAGGAAATGGTAAAGGAGAGGAGAAAATAGAGAGAAATCCCAAGCACAGACAGTGGGGAGGGAAAGTGAGTTATTCTGTCTACTTATCTGGGATTCATGAAAATCTCTTTGCTCAAAAAACCCACAAAAATGTGTTTCAATTATGCAAATTAGTAACAACTAATCCAGCAATTCCAAAGCAAATAGGTCAATGTGGGATGGAGGGTTCACAAATGATGATCCATGGTACCAAGAAACTCGGTCCCAATCAAGAATTCCACATTGTCCTCCTACTGTAACTACTATGTGAGGTCTGGGAGAAGGCAATGGTGTGAAAAGCCAGTTTATTGCTCAAGATACATTCTGCTACAATTGCATTAGGCACTGATTCTTTTGGCATTTGCTCCAAATTCAAGTCTACCAGAATGTTTTAGCATGATAGATGCATACTTGGAAAGGGTCAAGGTGGTCATAGAGCCCTACCCCCTTATTTTACAAATGAGGAAAATGAAGCAGAGAAAAGTTAAGTGACTTGCTCAGGCTAACACATCTAATAATTATCTGAGACAGGCTATGAACCCAAGACTGTCCTGATTCCAGGTCAGTGTCCCCTCTTCTATACCATGCTGGCTCCCACAAGTGCAAATTTCCAAAGATTTCTTTTAAATATTACTGATAATTAAGTGATTGGAAATATATTTCCTAGAGATATAGTAAGATACCCCCTTAGATCACTGCCTTGTTGTGGTAGAGGGGCTTGCATAGCTCAAAGAAACCATGAGCCATACCCTTCAGTGTCACCCAAGATGGATAGGTCATATTGGAGAGTTCTGACCAAAGGTGATCCACTGGTGAAGGAAATGGCAAGCCACTCCAGTGTCTTCACCGAGAAAACCTCATGGACAGTACTAAAATGATAAAAGAGATGACATTAGAAAATGAGCCCCTCAGGTCAGAAGGTATCCAATACACTACTAGGGAAGAGTGGAGGACATCGACAAGTAGCTCTGGTACTAATGAAGCAGCTGGGCCCAGGCTGAAAGGAACCTCACCTGAGGATGTGCCTAGTGATGAAAGGAAAGTCTGATACTGTAAAGATCAATATTGCATGGGAACCTGGAATAGAAGATCTATGAACCAAGGTAAACTGGTTGTAGTCAGGAATGAGATGAAAAGATTAAACATTGACTTCTTGGGTGTCAGAGAACTTAAATGTATGCGAATAGGTGGATTTAATTCAGGTGATCGTTACATATACTATTATGGGCAAGAAACCCTTAGAAGAAATGGAGTAGTCCTCATAGTCAACATAAGGGTGAGAAAAGCAATACTGGGGTATAATCTCAAAAATGGCAGAATAATATCTGTTTGAATCCAAGGCAAACCATTCAATGATAGGGGATTGGAATGCTGAAGTAGAAAATCAAAAGATAATTTGAATAACAGGCAAGTTTGGCCTTGGAGTACAAAACGAAGCAAGGTAGAGACTAGAGTTTTGTCAACATAATTTGCTTGTCATAACAAACACTCCTGTTCAACAACCCAAAAGGTTACTCCACACATGGAAATCACCAAATGGTCAATATCTAAATCAGATTGATTATATACTTTGCAGTCAAAGGTGGAGAAGCTCTATACAGTCAGTTAGAACAAGACCTGCAGCTCATTTTGGCTCAGATTATAAACTTCTTATTACAAAATTCAGACTTAAATTGAGGAAGGGAAAACCATCAGACCATATTAGGTATAATCTAAATAATATCCCTTATGAATATAAGTGGAGGTTATGAATAAATTTAAGGGATTAGATCTGGTAGATAGAGTGCTTGAAGAACTATAGACAGAGGTTGGTAATATTATACAGGAGGCAGCAACAAAAAAACATTCCAAAGAAAAAGAAGAGCAAGAGAGCAAAATGGCTTTGAAGAGGCTTTAGAAGTAGCTGGGGAAAAAAGGAAAACAAAAAGTAAAGGAGAAAGGGAAAGATACACTCAAGTGAATGCAGAATTCCAGAGAATAGCAAAGAGAGAGAAGAAGGTTTTCCTAAATGAGCAATGCAAAGAAATAGAAGAAAAAATGGAATGGGGAAAGACAAGAGATCCCTTCAAGAAAATTGAAAGTATCAAGGTTTGTGCAAAAATGAGCATGTTAAAAGACAAAAATGATAGGACTTAAGAGAAGCAGAAAAGATTAAGAAGAGGTGGAAAGAATATACAAAAGAATAATAGAAGAAAAATCTTATCAATAACCACTATGGTGTGGTTTCTGATCTAGAGCCAGACATCCTTGAGAATGAAATCAAATGAGCTTTAGGAAGCACTGCTTGTGGAGGTGATAGAATTCCAGTTGATCTATTTAAAATCCTAAAAGGTGTTGCTGTTAAAGTGCTACATTCAATATGCCAGCAAATTTGAAAACACAACAGTGGCCACTGAATTGGAAAAGATTAGTTTATGCCCCAATCCGAAAGAAGGGCAATGCAAAGGAATGATCAAATTACTGAACAAATGCACTCATTTCACATGCCAGCAAGGTTATGCTTAAGATTCTGTAAGCTAGGCTTCAGCAATATGTGAACCAAGAAAAGCTGGCTTGAAGCTTAACATCAAAAAACTAAGATCTTGGCAACTGTTCCCATCATTTCCTGGCAAATAGAGGGAGAAGAAATGGAAGCAGCATCAGATTTTATATTCTTGGGCTCAAAGATCATTGCATATGGTGACTGCAGCCATGAAATTAAAAGACCCTTGCTCCTTGGAAGTAAAATTATGGTGAATCTGGACAGCATCCTAAAAAGCAGAAATATCGTCTAGCTGACAAAGGTTCAGAGTCAAAGCTATCGTTTTTCCTGTAGCATTACATATGGCCATGAAAGTTGGACTATAATGAAAGCTAAGCACCACAGAATCAATATTTTTGAATTGTGATTCTGGAGAAGACTTTTGAGGGTCCCTTGGCCAGCAAGGAGATCAAATCTGTCAATACTTAAAGAAATTAATCCATGCTATTCACTTGAAGGTCAAATACTGAAGTGGAAGTTTAACTACTTTGGCCACATAATGAGAAGATGGGACTCATGGGGAAAGACCCTGATGTTGGGAAAGATTGAAGGCAAAAGGAAAAGAGGATGGCAGAGGGTGTGAATAGGCAGTGTCATGGAAATAATGAGCATGAACTTGGACATCAGGAGATAGTGGAGGATAAATGGCCCTGGTGTACTATGATCCAAAGGTCTGTGAAGAGTTAGACACAACTGAATGACTGAACTGTGACATAGTAAAATAGCTATGTTTGAGGGATTTTTTTCTTAAACTTTGAAAAGAACAAGTGTTTTATTGCAGTGGTTGATCACTGGAGCACTGTGTTCAATTTGGGGCATCATATATTATGAAGGACAGTGACAAATGAAGCATTTCCAGAGAACAAGGACAAAGATGATGAAGAGACTTGAAATAGTATCATTTGATGACTGCTTAAAGGAACTGGGCATTTTATCCTGGGTTAAGAGTTAAAAATTAGGAGAGGCATACTTTCTATCTTTAAACATCTGAGGAGCTTTTACATTGGAGAGAGATTAAATCAATTAAATTATATTAAGCTGCCAATCATTAAGTTGGAGCCCAACAGAGATAACTCTCAAAAGAGTATAATCTCCTTCATAAGATGAAGAGCACAGAATAAGTCTGAAGAGTATAACAGAATGGTATATCTAATAATTCTTTATTCTCTTCTCCATAATGTGAATTCTCATGATGTAGCATTATGTTAGAATTCAACTCTTAAGATTCTGATATTCTAGAGTGAGCATTTAAAAGTTCAATTCAGTAAATATTTATTAACTGCCTACTATGTGCTAGGCACTGTACTAAGCACTGGGGATATAAAATGAGGCAAAAGACAATCTCTGACCCCAAGGAACTTACAATCTATATTCATAATGCATTTGTGAGGTAAAAATGTTAAACTCTGTTAGCCTTTTACTCCACCTTCTGCTATTTCTAGTTGACCTCCACAGTCCTTGTTATTTTTATATTTATCATACATGTCCAATGACCTAAGTATTTATATTATTTTCCCATGTACTTTGGTATGACTCACTTGATTTGTGAAATTGAAATAATCCTTATACCTCCTTCAACCTAAGGAAGGTATAAAAATGTAAAAGCTTTCAATAGCTTAGCTAAGCTTGGTGCTTAGTAGACACTTTAAAAATGATTTAAATAATCTTGAATAAAATAGGAAACATGGAAGGATAATATTTTGAACATGAAGGAAGAATGGCAACTGAATAATTTTTAAATTATTTTTTCTCATGCCTCCATGAAGTCATATTGTTATACATTCAGTTATACTAACAGCTAAATCAACCTAATAATCATATATTAAATGGCTAATATGTCAAGAATATTATGCTACTTGCATTACTTTATATCTCTAATGGGTGATATAAACTAAGACAGATGCTGGCCCTTGTGAAGCTGATATTCTATTTGTATTTCAAACTGAAATACAAAAACAATGTCCAAAATCAAATAATACTTACTTTACATGATTTACTTTGCCAGTGTCTCTTTCTTTTTCCCTTACATACACATATAATGATCCTCCAATAAAATTAACAAGTACATTTTAAAGAGATATTATTTATCTCCCTATTACATGAAATTAAAGAATTTTAAATCCTTGACAATAAAAAAAGTCTTAGGAAGAAAATTTAAGCAAATCATGAAAGATCCTGATACAGGCACAAAGGAAATATAAGTGTATGTGTGTGTATGTATATGTATAAATTAAGTGCTTTTATGAAGATTACTTACGGTCTAAATTGACAATTGTAGGTGTAGTATCACCTTCACCTGTAAAAGTAAATGAAATGTTTTAAAATTGATGAAAAATGACTGGAAAAATTCCTAAAGTAAGTAGCTATGTAAAGGAAACAAAATACTTCAAGATGCTGTAATTACCTTCTCTCTCTCTCTCTCTCTCTCTCTCTCTCTCTCTCTCTCTCT